>NW_026745475.1:0-2595 GCF_022355385.1 Mustela nigripes
GTGTGTGTGTTCTAAAATTCATTGTTTATGCACCACACCCAGTGCTCCATGCAATAAGTGCCTGCCTTAACACCCACCACCAGGCTCACCCAACTCCCTACTCTCCTCCCCTCCCAAACCCTCAGTTGCCCTTTACATTTCTTAATTCATTTCCTAAAAAAAGGAAATTTTCTAAAAAAGGCCTCTAAAAAAGGACTCTTATATCTGCTTTATGGATGAGAAAATTGAGGCACAGAGAAGGTAAGTAACTTGCCCAAAGTCACACCGCTAGCAGCTGCTGGAATGAAAATTTGCACGTGATCTGGCTCCAGAGTCTCTTGTCTTAATCACTGTGTTACACTACCTCTCTCTATTATGTGCATCAGTTTTATCATCTGTAAAATGGATCTGAAAATACACGTACTTACTTCTCAGGTTGTTGTGAGACTCAAAAAAAAAAAAATCAAATGAATTATTTTGTAAAAGTATTTTGTACAGTCCAGGCACAGAGGACACATTCAATGTATATCACTATTGTGAATTGAATCATTATTCAAATCAATTAGAGAGGATTGATTTCCTAATATGGACTTATGGCAATGGGCAAATCACTTAAGAAATGAAATTTATTTCTGATGGACTTGAGGGACAAATATTTTAAAAACAGGAAGAAACCTACAAGGTAGTGTGGGTGAACATTTTTCAGACTTCCAAGTACAAATGATTTAGAAGCAAATGAACAGAATCCATAAAAATATTATGGATATTTTGACAGAATAAAAATGTAAAAGATCTGTGGATCAAAAATACAACAAGCAAACTGAATAGGAGATGGAATTTTATATAATCTTCCAAAAATAAACTCCTCATTAGAAAAACAAATAGAGGGTCTGAACAAGGCAATTCAAAAAAGCAATATGCTAATAATGAAAAGCATGCAAATTCAACTACCAATATTCAAATAAATATACAATGAAACAAAATCAAATAGTATTTTCTACTTACAAACTGACAGTGGTGGGAAAAAAGATAATCCCTGCAGTTGTTAAAGTTGTAAGGAGAGACACATCCCCACATATTGCTAGTGGACGTGTAAGGTGCTGGAAGAATTGGTGAAGTGCAATCTGGTAATATGTAAGAAAAGACTTAATAGATGGGTGCACTTTGCTTCAGCAATATAATTTCAAGGAATTTATTCTTATAAACTAGCCACGAGTCCATGCATAAAGTTATGACAGTTTCCTGTGTCATGGTGATACATGGTGATATTTGGTATCAACCAAAATATCAGTAAGAGGAAAATGCTTAAATTAATTGTGGCATATCCATGTGATGGGACAAGCAATCATTTGAAAACGATGAAAACAATGTTGCAGAAAGATATTTAATAAAATCAGGAAGGCTCATGAAAAAAGCAGATCGGAAAAAAGGCATTACTGGGGCGCCTGTGTGACTCAGGGGGTTAAGCCTCTGCCTTCTGCTCAGGTCATGGTCTCAGAGTCCTGGGATCAAGCCTGGCATTTGGTCTCTGCTCAACGGGGAGCCTGCTTCCCCCTCTCTCTCTGTCTGCCTCTCTGCCTATTTGTGATCTCTGTCGGTCAAATAAATAAATAAAATCTTTTTTTAAAAAGGCATTGCATCATGATTCCATTAAAGAATAATGAAATCTGTTCATAAAATTATAAAAGAACATTTTTGAAAGTATTAATAATAAATATGGCAGAGTGAAAGGGATTGCGAATCTTTTTGTGTATGACTTATGCTTTTCTGTATTTACAAATTTTGCACTGAGCATGTGCAATTTGGCAATCATATAGTAAATTAACATGTTTCCTTTATTCATTGGTGTTTCAACGTGGTGTTGGGAAGAAAAGCTGGTGCTGTCAATCACATGGAGTTTTGTAGTCAGTTAGATCTGGTTTTGAAATCTAGTCTCCTTGTTTGGTAATTTGATTTTATGTTAATTATGTAAGCTTTGGTTCTCTAATGTGTGCTTGGGGATGTGACTATGGAGGCTTACATGGACTTTATGAACATTAAATGCTTCAAATGTATAATGTGTTTGGGACATAACAAGCATCCAATGACTGTAACTGCCCTCCTCTCTCTTTTCCCACAATGGTCACTTTCCCTTGGATATTTACCCTTTGGTTCTTATCTCTTCTGGAGCTGATAGTGAGGTTCTTCTAGAGCTGAGTCTTTTCAGGTCCTGCAGTTGCTGTGCTAAACCTTGAATAACAAAAGAGTAACAGAGAAAATAGGGAAAAATGAAACAAAATGAAAAAGAGATTTCAATAAAATATGCTTTTTTAAAAAAGATTTTATTTATCTCTTTGTCAGAGAGCGAGAGAGACCACAAGCAGGGGGAGCAGCAGATAGAGAAAGAGGGAGAAACAGGCTCCCCGCTAAGCAAAGAGCCCGACATGGGACTCCGTCCCAGCACCCTGAGATCAGGACCTGAGCTGAAGGGAGCTGCTTAACAATTGAGCCACCCAGGCACCCCTGATGAATTAATTCTTAAAATGTGTTCCTTAGAACTTGAACTCTTCTGATGCTTCAGAAATGAGTTTTTATGAGCAAATTGAAAACATTCACACTTCCTCTGAAGATTTACAA
>NW_026745476.1:0-2595 GCF_022355385.1 Mustela nigripes
CTGCAGGAGAGTCTATTTCAACTCAGTGCCCTTGGGTGCTCCCCTAGAGCCAGCAGATCGAACCTATCTTGTCACTAGGAGACAATTGGAATGCGAGGCGGGCTGGCTAGGCATCCATCTGTAGAAAACTACTCTGAAGTAATTCCATATGGGACGTCCTGGAGCCATCCAACAGGTCACAGCTGTCCTGCAGAAGGAATCCTTGCGCTTTGGAGCACCTAACAACTCCCATCATGGGAAAAGCTCTGTGGCCTCGTGGTGCACCGTCCCCTTCATGAAAGAGCCAACTTGGATAGAAACTCCAACCTGAGCCAACGTCTAATCCTCGCCCTGACTTCAGATGCACGAAATCTTAATTCAACTCTGCAGAGTGTGCCTGCCGAAACCCCGCCCCGAAGCAAAACCTAGCTATTGTTCTCAGACTTCGTCCTCACACTCCAAGCCCACCAGCCCTCCTGTTTGGGAATTCTGGAGAGACACAATGCAGCACTCTGACTGCCCTCCAGAAGAGAAACGTTGCCCTATGGGGCTAACCAGAAACACCAAATGAGGATCAACCTGCTCCACTTGACTCTAGCCCAATTATACAGTTTCGCTTGGGCGCTAATGCGCTGTCTTGCACAGCCTGAGGCCTGAATTCCCAACCGACACCTAGACAGCTGGCTGTACCCTGAGCACATCAGACCCGCCATGTCTTTAGGTCATCATCTCTTCCCAACCTTGCTTTTCAGGCTTCAGAACCTAGACCTTATCTATACTCACTACCCAGGGGTGAAAGTGATGCAGAAATGAAATTCCTTCTTCCTCAACGCAAGAAACCTTGTGGTTGGCATGTTTTCCAACGTTCAGTGTAGGAGAATCCAGTGTAGCCCATGAGTCCCCGCCCATGCTTGAGAACCGCAATGGTCACAAACACATTGGGACCCTCAGTGTGAGCCCTGTCCTCAAGTAAAGCCTCTCAGGGGCTGGTCCAAGAACCCACATTGCCATCCCTTAGTCCCCCAATATTAATGAGAGGTTGAGAGGTCTAGTCACCCCTATTCAGGTCTCTGCTCTGGAACCCCTGAGGAAAAAAATATCGAAGGGACTCCTCCCATCCCCCGAATGAGCACCAAAACTTGGGATCTGACCAAATCTTAAAAGAGAAAGAATCGTCCATGGCCAAAGAGGCCATCCCGACATTCCATGGCCACCGTTGACACAAAATCCAGAGACAAAAGCCTAGAGATATGCCTCACACTTGCCCTTTGTTCATAGCCTGAAAAATTCTCCTCACGGTCTATAGATCAGGCCTGTCATACCTACGTCCCCAAACCTAAGCTGAGTTTGGGTTTTCAGATTTCTGTCCCCACTGTCCTGGCCCACGAACCCTCCAGGCTGGGGCCCCTGGAGCCAAGCCTCAGGACTGTGCCTGCCTTCTCCAAGCGAATTCTGCCCATTCCATTGACCACAACCCTAAAGATTAGGAGAACACTCCAACGTCCCTGAGGGCATCTGAATAGTGTTTGCCACTCAGGGCAAACAGGGCAATCTGTCCCAAGCTGAGCAACTACCTCAACTCAGACCCATAGACAGATAACCCCAGAGAAGAAGATTGAACCAGACAGGCACCTAGGCCCTAATCAGATCCATTGCTTATGATTCCAGGCATCTCTCCTCAGAGGCCTGGTTTCCAATACCAGCATATGTGTTCTTCTGGAGGTACCAGTCTGAACAAATCTCATTTACACATGGGAAACGTGCTTTTTGGAGCTGTGTCAAAACCTCCAGTTAAGGGAAACCTTCAGGTCCCAGCAGCCAACACCCCATTCCAAGGTCTCCATGGACACAAAACCACATTGTGACCCATCCTCAGGAGAGTCCATTTCAACACATTCCCTTTGGTTGCTCCCCAAAAGAAGCAGATCGAACCTTCCTTGTCACTAGGAGACAATAGGAATGTTAGGCGGGAACTCCAGGAATCCATCCTTAGAACCCTGCACTGCCGTTGTTCCGCATGGGACGTCCTAGAGCAATCTGACCGGTCTCGACTGTCCCATAGAAGGAATCCTTGCCGATTGGAGCAACTTACAATGCCCATCGTGGGAAAGTCTCCATAGCCCCATGATGCCCCTCACCATCATGAAGGGGCCATCCTGAACAGAAACTTCAACCTGAGCCTACGTCTGATCCTCGCCCTGACTTCAGATGCATGAGATTTAGATTTAGCTCTACAGAGTGTGCCTGCCATGATCTTGAACCAAAACCTAAGCCTAGCTTGTATTCTCACATTTCCTTCCTCACAATTCTGGCCCACAAGCCCTCCAGTGTGAGAATTCCGTAGCCACAATGCAGCACTCTGCCTTCCCTCCAGAAGAAAAACGTTGCCCCTGGGGCTACCCAGAAACGCCAAATGAGGATCAACCTGCATGCCACTCAACTGTACTCCAATTATACTGTCTACGCTTGGCACTAATGCCCTGTCTGACACAGCCTGAGCCTGGACCTCCTGGACGACACCCAGAAAGGTGGTGTCACACCTAGGGACTGTGCCAGTGCTCTCCAAGGGAACTCTGCCCATTTCATTTGCCACAACCTTACAGATTAGGAGAAACC
>NW_026745477.1:0-2595 GCF_022355385.1 Mustela nigripes
CCAGAGCCCACCCCCTTGAGGAGGGTGGGAGGACTTACCTCAGGCAACATCATTGACTGAAAACCCAGGTGGCAGGCCCTTCCTCCAGAAAACCAACCAGGAAAGAAAAAAAAAAGACTACAAGAGAATAACCACCGCTACTTTATAGATATAACTTTTATTTTTAACTCGTTCCCACTATTCTCGTTAATTTTTTTATATAGATAATTTTTTAACCTATTTACCATCACAGTACATCAAATTACAAAGTAACCATCTAACCTGAACTTTTTGATACATACACTTGTGTTTTTCTTTTTCATTTATATTTTTAATTTTTTTAAATTTTAATTTAGTTTAGTCTAGTTTATTCCTTTTCTATTTTTATTTTCTAATATTCATATAGAGTTAAACTTCAAGATAATCCCCTTTCCCCAATCAATGCTACCCCTATAGGTAAACCAATTTTTAATCCACCTTTATCTTAGGAAAATTGAGGCCTTTAACAAAGATATCAAGATACATCAAGGAAGAATCAAAATAACCTTCCTCGACCACACTGAGAATTTATTACCACTCTCCCATTTTTTTCTTCCACTAGTGATTCTTTTTTTGTGTGTTTGTCCTGATAGTATATAAATTATATACTTGGGGTTCTTTTTGAAGAGGTTCTTCCTTTATTTGCTTATATATATATTTTTTTCTCTTGTCATATACTTTTATCAGTCTTTTTACTTGTGTTTTTGAGTGTACTTCCTAAATCTTATCTTGGGGCCCATTTGGGCTGAACCTTCTCTTTTATCTACCATTTTTTCCCTGTCTCTCTCTCTCTCTTTTTCTTTTTCTTTTATTTTTTCTCTCATTTGGGTGGAGAATCCTGCTAGCTCAGAAGCGTTCCAGGGCACCTCATGACTGCACCATGGTCGATATATCCAGCTACATCCGTCAGTCATCTCTCACCAAAACGACTAGGAGGAGGAATGCCCAACAGAAGAAAAATATAGAGGATGGGCCTTCTGCAACAGGGCTAATGGCTATCAACATAGACAATATGTTGGAAAGAGAATTCAAGCTAGCAATTATCCAGGCAATAGCTAGGTTGGAGAAAGCCATGGATGACCAAACAGAATTGATTAGGGTAGAAATGAAAGTCACCAGGGATGATATTCACTATGTTAGGGCAGAACTGAAAGCCACCAGGGATGAGGATCACAATGCTCACAATGAGTTGCAATCTATTCTAAATTCTCTCAAAGCTAAGGTAACTGAGAGAAAGGATAGAATTAGTGATCTGGAGGACAAATCAAAACAACCTTCCTCGACCACACTGAGAATTTATTACCAGTGAGAAAGGAAATTTATTCTCCATAGAGAAAGGAAAAGGAGGAAGTCTGGAACAAACAGCTTAGAAGCCATGAAAACAGAAACAGGGAAATAAAAGATGCCATGAAACATTCCAACGTCAGAATTATTGGAATCCCTGAAGGGGAGGAGAAAGAAAGAAGTCTAGAAGATATAGTGGAACAAGTTCTTCATGAAAATTTCCCAATCTCATGAATGGAATCAGCCTTCATGTACTAGAGGCCGAACAGTCTCCACCCAAGATGATAGATTTCAAAAAAACATCAAGGCACCTGATAGTCAAATTGAGGAATCATAATTGTAGATATAATCTCTTGAAAGCCGCTAGGACAAAGAGGCTCCTTACTTACAGAGGAAAGCCCATCAGAATAACATCAGACCTGTCCACAAGACCTGGAAAGCCAGAAAGGGATGGTAAGTCATATCCAGGGCATTAAATGAGAAGAACATGCACCAAGAATACTTTCTCCAGCAAGACTGACATTCAAAATGGATGGAGAGATAGAGTTTCCAAGACCGACAAGGCTAAAAAGACTACGTAACCACAAAGCCTACACTGCAGGAAATATTAAGGGGGGTTTTATGAAAGAGGAAAAATCCTAAGAATAGCATTGAAAAGATATATAGAGACAATCTACAGAAAGACAGACTTCAAAGGTAACATAACATCAATAAAAATGTATCTATAGATAATCACTCTCAATGTGAATGGCCTAAATGCCCCCTTAAAAAGACACAGGGTTGGCAAATTAAGGAGGAGGAGTCAAGATGGCGGAGAAGTAGCAGGCTGAGACTACTTCAGCTAGCCGGAGATCAGCTAGATAGCTTGTCTAAAGATTGCAAACACCTGCAACCCATTGGCAGATCGAAGAGAACAAGAACAGCAATTCTGAAAACAGAAAAACAACCACTTTCTGAAAGGTAGGACTGGCGGAGAAGTGAATCCAAAGCAACCGGAAGATAGACCCCGGGGTGAGGGGCCGGCTCCTGGCAAGTGGCGGAGCAATGGAGATCAGAAAGGAACAGAGACCATATACAGTAACAGTCACCTTACAGGCAATACAATGGCACTAAATTCATATCTCTCAATAGTTAACCTGAATGTTAATGGGCTAAATGCCCCAATCAAAAGACACAGGGTATCAGAATGGATAAAAAAGAAAAAAAAAACATCAATATGTTGCTTCCAAGAAACTCATTTTAAGCCCGAAGACACCTCCAGATTTAAAGTGAGGGGGTGGAAAAGAATTTACA
>NW_026745478.1:0-2594 GCF_022355385.1 Mustela nigripes
CAAATGGGTAAATAAGATCTTTAAAAAAAGAATTACTAGGTGTGAAATACATCGAGGGTATGGGAAGGAAAATGATTTCACCTGATCTGACTAGGAATTGGTTGAAGCCTGAATTAAAGTGCTATAAAAATAGTAAAGACCTGGGAAATATATGGGGAAAAAATCCCTAGAAAAACAGCAATAATAACTGACTGCTCTTTAATGATCCAGATCCTGCGGTAGGCAAAGAAGAGCTGGTTTTAGCCAGAGGATGATCTCCGTTTGTCTTCATGATCTGGCATTTCCTGCAAGACAGGAATGGGGCTCTGCACTAGAGCTGCAAATGCTGGGGGGCCCTCACTGTCCCTTTTCTCTTCTCAGGGGGACAACCGACATGTCCGTGTTGCAGTGTGACACGCTTTACCACACGAGAGAAAAGACTGCCAATGGTCGGTTGGAGCTGGGAAAAGCCACTTAGGAACAGATTTTCAGGGGAGGTGATACACAAGAGCAAAGCGAAGAATGAGGATGAGTGTGTCAAGATTCAATGTGACAGGAGGCAGCACAGTGCATTCAGGAAACTACAGCAAGTTCATGATAACCGACAGCTGATCTGGCAGCATCACCTGGGGATGGAGGCTGAGCCCCAGGGTTAACACTAGGGTGAGATGGTTTGTATACTATGCCGAGGAGGTGAGGTACGACACTGTGGGGGCACAGGGAGCTACCGGAGGATTTCAAATATCAGAGTCGTAACCATAATAGAGTATTTAATTGCATCCTAGCTTTCATCAAGGGTAAGATGCACTATAGTTTATGTTCGACTAACAAAGAGAAATGCTGTCAGTTAAACTAGGATATGTCCTCAAGTGCAAGGTGAGTGCCACCTTAAGAGATATTAAAATGGGGGCGGGGAGGATAAATCTTAGAACAAGTAAACTGTGGTACTAGAATAATTAAGAAAGGTCGAACACTTGGATCAACAAAATAAGTGATTATTGCTTACCATGTGCACCCAAATATATGAAGTCTTAGAACAAGAGACATTCTCATCTTGATGCCTCGCAGCTGTTAGACCCAAGGTACAGAGGGCAGTAGCCAACCACCAGCAGGCCCCAAGTGCCATGTGCAGACTCGAAGAGCAACTGCCTTTGAGAGAGGAAACAGTTGAGAGTGGGCTTTCTGAGGTAGAGAATTATTAGCTGGGAAAGTAGGAAAATTGACACAGAATCGGAATTGATGCCCCTACATGACAGAGTTGGTGAAACTTCCCTTCTCAGAGAACTTGAGGCTCCTCAGAAATGTATTTTTCATTTTGGATGGAACATTTAGGATAAATATCATCTGTTCGAGTTCCTGGTTCTCTCATCAGGACTGTTTCTTAGGCTTCACTGGCAGAAGAAAAGGGTTTTGATACCCAGGGTAAATCCTGACAAAACCAAAGCACGGAATCTATGAAAAACTAACCACTCAGAAGAGAACAAGAGATAAAAGCCCAGGCCGACCTGACCCTGCAGGATAGATAAGGTTGGTCCGGAAACTGGGGTAGAGGGGAAGTGCCCATCTCCTGCTAGAAGTGCTAGAGAAGACCCCTTCCCGAGAGACCACCAGGAGAGGAGAACAGTAGGTGCTGCTGATGAAGAATATTTTAATCAGCAGAGAAGGTCAAAATGACAAAGATCCAGGATCAGAGTTAACCTATGGGTTTAAAAAATAAAAAATAAATAAAAAAATTTTTTGAAAGGACTTTTTTTTTAAAGGAATTTAAACAAAAGTCCTTTTTAAGAGACAGTTGGCTGTTTAAACCAAAAGTTCCACTCACTGAGAGAATCGCCGCATTATTTATTGGGGTAGAAAGGACCTGGAATGTAGAGAGACCCATTGTGTAGAGGAAAAAATATAATCACTAACAGGCCTCATGCCTTGCACAGCCAGTGGCTAGAATCCCTGCCTCCTGAGACCCTGTGCTAGCAGGCCGCTAGAACCATCTCAACTATGTTAGTCTATCTTGGAAGCCAACAAGTGTTTGCCCAGTTAAGAGCACGGTAACAATCAGTCACGTTATGTTATAATGACTGTGGATATCTTTAAAAGCCTTGTCAAGTTCCTTTTTGAGTAACCCTCACCGCACCCTTAGAGAAATTTATCTGTGGTTCACCTCTTTGAAATACCTCAGGAATTTTGCAAATGTTTTCTGAACAGCTTAAGCACTATTATTTTAAAATTAGTGTGCATATCTGTTTTCTGAAGATATGTTAATTTATTTTATTGAGTTATTACAAAACCAAATAATTTCCTCTTATTTAAGTGGCAGGTAAATAGAATTCTTTTTAATTTAAATCAAATGGCTTTTTAGGGAAAATATACTAAAAATTATGAAACTTGTATTGCTTATGAATCTTTTATTGGAATCCTTATCAAGTTGTATTTTTCAAGTTTTTCCTAAATAATCTTCAATTAATTGAAAATATTTTTTGGATTTTATTCAAGGCTATTAACACACAATTTCACTTTGTTAAATATAGTGCTAAACGTTCAACCAAAACGTTGTGTCTTTTTTTTCCCAACACCACATCCTCCATCTACTGACTGGATTCTCTCCCCAACTAGCACAT
>NW_026745479.1:0-2594 GCF_022355385.1 Mustela nigripes
CCCCCCCCCCAGTGTGGACAGGACTACAGCACCGAAGGCCTCCCCTTCCTCTTCTATCAGTGGGGCCATAGAGACAGGGTGTCCCTAGTCTCCCACAGGCTTGCAGAAGAGCCTGTTGTCCTTGAATCTCTCTCCCTGACCCACTGTGCTCCCAGGCTTGGGAAAATGCTTTGGACTCCCTTGAGGTCCTTCTGAGCAGAAGACAGCCTGGGGGCTCGGGGGGCTGACCTTGTGGGCTTGCAGAATGTGGCAGAGCACTGGACCCCTGGTCTGAGGACCCAGGGCAGGACCCTCCTTGTTGCAGCCGCAGGGTCCCCATTGGGAAGAGGTTCCAGAGTCAGAGCTCTGCTCGGAGTGAGAAGGCCTTACTTAGCAAGGAACCGAGCACCAGCCCAGGAGAGGGAAACAGGGACAAGGCAGACTTTGGAGGTTTCTCCCCTCAGCCCTGGGGCCCCCAGATCCTCCTCCTGGGAGACACCCACAAACAGAGACAGACGCAGACACAGAGACAAAGACAAAGACAGAGACAGACACTGAACCCAGGAGAGAGGGAACCAGGAGAAGTCCCAGACTTTCCTCCATCGGCTGGGAAATGACAGCCACACATTGTGTCCCCTTCTCAGTCCCATGGGCCATCCACCCTGGGAGGACCGGATTCGGGAATGCCCGGGGTCCCCTGTGGGGGGTGGCCAGCACATGGGCGCAGACGAGGCCCTTGGACCTCAACCTAATGGGAGCCCCGGGAAGCCTGTGTCACCAAGGTCAGAAGCCATGCACTGCAACCTTGCCACAGGGGATGGGACACAGGCAGGAGGACGGTGGCTTTGCCTGGATCCCAGAGCAGATCCAGGCCCCTCTGGGCTGTGTTCCATGCCCCCGCCCAGCCCCTGGCTCACCCGCGCCTGGCCAAGTGTGTGCACAAGCCTCCTGGGAGAGCGGAGGGGTCCTACCCCTGATGGCATC
The DNA here is from genome assembly GCF_022355385.1 of Mustela nigripes. Taxonomy (NCBI): domain Eukaryota; kingdom Metazoa; phylum Chordata; class Mammalia; order Carnivora; family Mustelidae; genus Mustela; species Mustela nigripes. Next base: position 964 of record NW_026745479.1, read on the forward strand.
CCTAGAGGGAGAAGCCAGGACACCCCCAGTGTGCAGACGGGTAGACTGGGGAGGACCTGAGAGCCACAGGGTGTGTGCGGGCTCACAGACCTGGGCAAGAGCAGGAGCCCGGTCTGAACCCAGCTCTGGGCCCTCCCAGCGGGGACAACAGCTGCACCCAAGCCTCCCAGGGTCTGTGGGGAGGCTGTGTGGGGGTCACTGGATGGACAGGGCACGGGGTGGAGGGTGAGCCTTGAGCAGCTGGGGGAGGTGCACCCTCAGGGAGCTCTGGTGGGAGCAGGAAGTCCAGTAAGGAGCCCCCAGGCAGTGGTGACCTCACTTCCCTGACGACAGAGCCCAACGGACTTGGAACCCACGTATCCAGGCACCCACGTTCCAGAGAAAACCCCCTGCCCAGCTCATTTCTGGGCAGATCCTGAAGGAAGCGCCATGTTCTGCTGCTGCCTACCGAAGCCCAGAGGATGCAGGCAGAGGAGAGCTCGCCCGCCAAACACATCCCCTCACTGGGCAGGTCGTGTCAGGCTTCCCCGACATCTCTGGCCCTTTGGCAAAAAGAATCAAAAGGTGACACTGGAAGGCTCAGAGTCAGACAGCCCCACACCTTCTGACCGACCCGTGTAGGCCTAGGTCTCCTCCCCGTGTGTGTGTGTGTGTGTGTGTGTAAAGAGAGCTCATTGGGGATGGAGATGCCCTGAGCAGGAGCAGGCTGATGAGGGGTCAGATGCCTGGTGGGCAGGTCATGTTCACACCCCAGGTTAAGGGCTAGGTGGGACAGAGTGTGGGGCTGCACCCTTCTGCCCAGGGTTGATCCTGAGACCCTCCAGGGATGGGTCACTGACCCAGGTGCGGGGCTAGCACGCTCAGGTCTGCGTGGAATCGGGGAGAAGCAGGGGCGCTGGGCAGGAGCACGGTGGGTACGGCCAGGCAGGGCTCTGACGCCTCTTGCACACTCCCCGTCTCTGCCTTGGCAGGCCACGGATGAACTAGGAAGGAGGCGGGAAGACACGCACTCCTCCCAGACTCCGGAGTCCCTGGTCCTGGGAAGGCCCCCGCTACCTCCCAGACCACTGCCCGCGGTACTCCACTGGACTGCGGTCCTGGACACGGAGCCCACGGAGGCCAAGTCCAAGGGTGAGAAGGCTGGGGTGGGGTGCCTGTGGCTGTGTGGGGAGGGGTCGGTGCTGGGCCCCACAGGGAGAAGCCCCCACAGGCCGATGTGGGGCCAGGAGCCTCGACTTGGCTCAGAGCACCCAGGGGGTGGACTGCAGTTGGGGAGACGTCCCTGGGAGGGTTCCTTCATGGCTGCGGATTCTCCGGGAGGCCCTGGGCTGTGCTCTGTCTCTGCAAAGCCACAGGGATAGGCAGGCCCGCGGGTGACCTTCTCTCCTCTCCCAGCTTCTCCAGTGGAGGAGCTAGACCCACTCCCAACTTCAGCAACTCCGGAGGGGCACATGGTGTCTGGAGTCACTTCGGCGGGAGACCGGGAGCCCACAGGTGCCCGGGCGCCTGCCCACGGAGATGCTGATGCTGTCCGGGGAGAGCTGGCTCCTGCTCCTGCCCCCACCCCTGCTCCTGCCGCTCCCACTTCCCCTGCCCCTGCCAGAGCGACTCCCACTTCCCCTGCCCCTGCC
>NW_026745480.1:0-2594 GCF_022355385.1 Mustela nigripes
TGTGCGTCCAGCTGTCTGGGTTGGGCCAGGAGGTCCAGGCTCAGGCTGTGTCAGAAAGGGCATTAGTGCCCAGGTCAGCCTATATATTTGGGGTACAGCCGAATGGCGTGCAGGTTTATCCTCACTTGGGGTTTCTGGGTAGCCCCAGAGGGCAATGGTTTTCTTCTGGAGGGCAGGCAGAGTGCTGCATTGTAGTTCTGGATTGCCAAACTGGAGGGCTTGTGGGCCAGTACTCTGAGGACGGAAGTCTGAGAACCCAAGCTAGGCCTAGGTTTCTGGGTGAAGTATTGCACGCACAATCTACAGACTTGAATCGAGATCTCGTGCATCTGAAGTCAGGGCGAGGATCAGACATCGCTCAGGTTGGAAATTCTGTCCCTGTTGGCCCCTAATTGAAGGGGGGGGAGAATCACGAGTCGATGGGGGTTTTTCCAAGATGGGAGTTCTGAGAAGCTCCCAACTGCAAAGATTCTTCTGCAGGAAAATTGAGACCTTTTGGTTGGCTCCAGGACAACGATGCCGAGCAGGGTTCTAAGGATGGATGTCTGGGTAGAGCACCTCGCATTCCAATTGTCTCCAAGCAACAAGACAGGTTAGATCTGCTGGATCTGGGGGAGCAACCGAGGATGCTGAGTTGAAATGGACTCTCCAGTGGATGTGTCCTAATATGATTTTGGGTCTATGGAGACCTTGGAATGAAGCGGTGGCAAGGGGACCTGAAGGGTTCTCCTAAAGAGAGGCTTTCACAGAGCTCCATCGTGCAAGTTTCCCGTGTGTAGATGAGATTTGTTCTGATGGGTGAGTCAAGAAACAGCCATATGCTGTTATTGAAATCCAGGCCTCTGAGGAGAGATGCTTGGAAACCAAAGCAATGGATCCGATAGGTGCCTAGGTGCCTGTTCGTCCCTTTTTACCCCTGGGGTCATCAGTCTACGGGTCTGTATGCCGATAGGTGCTCAGATGGGCCCAGATTGCCCCTGTTTGTCCTGGGAAGCCACAAATATTGGGATGGCCTCAGCAAATTTGGAGGTTTATCCTCTTAGTAGGGTTGTGGCCATTGGAATGGGCACACACAATTCCCTTGGAGAGGGCAAGCACAATCGTCAGGTTTGGCTCCAGGGGCCTGAGACTGTAGGGTGTGTAGGCCAGGGCTTTGGACAGTTGTCTGAAAACACAAACTAGGCTTATGTTTTGGGTAATAGGTATGGAAGGACTGATCTACAGACCATGAGGAGAACACTTCGGGATATGAAAAAAGGGCGAGTGTGAGGCTCTTGCTCAAGTTTTTGTCTCTGGATATCGTGTCAATCATGGTCGTGAAATTTCCGGGTGACTTCATGGGAAATGGACGAGTCTTACTCTCTGGTGGTTTGGCCCTGTCCAAAGAGTTTGGGGTCATTCTGTGGGATGGAAAAAGTCGATTTTTCTGTTGTTGCTGATTTGTTTTGTTTTGATTTTCAACCTCAGGTGACCCACCAAATGATGGATTCCAGAGTAGAGCCATGGGGAGGGGCGAATGGACAACCAGAAATCTGGTTAAAAATTGGGGCCTAGGGACATGTCAAGCCCATTATGACATCTAATGGTCCAGCCACTGGGAGGACGTACTAGAGGACAGGACTCAGGCTGAGGGTCACAATGCCTGTTTATGCCCTCGTCCCACTCAAGAATGGGCGAGGCCTCAGTGTGAATGCTGGTTTCTCCTACACTGAACGTTGGACAACATGCCAACCACAAGGTTCTTGCCATGGGAAGGAAAACTCTGATTTCTGCATCACAGTGACGCGTGGGCAGTGATTGGAAATAAGGTCTAGGATCTGAAGCCTGAAAACTGAGGTAGGGAAGAGATGATGAACTAAGGCCATGGCGGGTCTGATGTATTCAGTGTGCGGTCAACTGTCTGGGTATTGGTCACGAGGTCCGGGCTCAGGTTGTCAGACAGTGCATTAGTGCCCAGGTTAGACTATATATTTTGGGTGCATTCGAGTGCCGTGTAGGTTATGATCTGAAGAACTCTTCAGGATATGAAGAATGAACGAGGCTGAGTCGCGTGCTCCGGCTTTTGTCACTGGATTTTGTATAAGGGTTGGCCGTGCAATGTTGGGGAGGCCTCATGGGCCATGAACGAATCCTTCTCTCTGTGGATTTGGCCCGATCCCAATTGTTTTTCGTCAATCTGTTGGACGGGAGGAATCCTTTCAGGTTTGTACCTCAGGTGTCCCACCAAAAGAGGAATTCCAAAGCAGAGACGTGGGGAAGAGTGAAGGGACAACCCGAACGATGGTTAAAAATTGGGGCCTATGGGCATGGCAAGCCCAATATGCTGTCTCTCCATCCAGCCACTGAGAGGCCTTACCTGAGGACTGGGCTCAGGCTGGTAGGTCACAATGTGTGTTTGTGACCAATGTGGCCCGAGAGCATGGTCGGGGCCTCATGGGCCACACTGGTTTCCACTACACTGAATCATGGACCTCATGCCAACCACAAGGTTTCTTGCCATGGGTAAAGAGTTCTGATTTCTGCATCATTTTCAAAGCCGGGCCGTGATTGGAGATAAGGTCTAGGTTCTGAAGCCTGAAACCGAGGTTGAGAAG
>NW_026745481.1:0-2594 GCF_022355385.1 Mustela nigripes
CCCAGAGAGTAAGACTCGTCCATTTCCCATGAAGTCACCCTGAAATTTCACCACCATGAGTAACACGATATCCAGAGACAAAATCTTGAGCAAGAGCCTCACACTCGCCCTTTTTTCATATCCCGAAGTGTTCTCCTCATGGTCTGTAGATCAGTCCTTCCATACCTATGAACCGAAAAATAAGCCGAGTTTGTGTTTTCAGACAACTGTCCAAAACAGCCGTGGCCTACACATCCTACAGGCTCAGGACCCTGGAGCCAAACCTGATACTGTGCTTGTCCTCTCCATGGGAATGTATGTGCCCAATCCAATTGCCACAACCCTACTAATAGGATAAACCTCCAAAGTCCCTGAGGCCATCCCAATATTTGTGGCTTCCCAGGACAAACAGGGGCAATCTGGGCCCATCTGAGCACCTACCGGCACTCAGACCCGTAGACTGATGTCCCCAGAGGTAAAAAGGAATGAACAGGCCCCTGGGCACCTATCGGATCCATTGGTTTGGCTGCCAGGCATCTCTCCTCAGAGGCCTGGATTTCAATAACAGCATAGGGCTGTTTCTTGACTCACCCATCGGAACAAATCTCATCTACACATGGGAAACTTGCACGATGGAGCTGTGTGAAAGCCTCTCTTTAGAGAACCCTTAGGGCCCCAGTGCCACCGCTTCATTCCAAGGTCTCCATAGACACAAAATCATATTAGGACACATCCACGGGAGAGTCCATTTCAACTCAGCCTCCTCGGTTGCTCCCCCAGATCCAGCTGATCTAACCTCTCTTGTAGCGTGGAGACAATTGGAATGCGAGGTGGGCTACCCAGACATCCATCCTTAGAACCCTGCTTGGAATCATTGTCCTGGAGCCAAGCAAAAGGTCTCAATTGTCCTGCAGAAGAATCTTTGCAGTTGGGAGCTTCTCACAACTCCCATCGTGGGAAAACCCCCATGGGCACGTGATCCACCCCCCCTTCAAGAAGGGGCCTTCAGGGACAGAATGTCCAACCTGAGCGATCGTCTGATCCTCGCCCTGATTTCAGATGCAGGAGATCTCGATTCAGGTCTGTAGATGTGCCTGCCATATCCTCACGCAGTATCCTAGGCCTAGCTTGGGTTCTCAGACTTCCGTCCTCAGACTACTGGCCCACAAGCCCTCCAGGTTGCAATCCAGACTACAATGCAGCACTCTGCCTGCCCTCCAGAATAAAAACATTGCCCTCTGGAGCTACCCAGAAACCCCAAATGAGGATCAGCCTGCACGCCATTCGGCTGTACCCCATATATATAGGCTGACCTGGGCACTAATGAATGCCCTTTCTGACACAGCCTGAGCCTGGACCTCCTGGCCCCACCCTGACAGCTGGCCGCACACTGACCACATCGGACCCGCCAAGGCCTGAGGACGTCATCTCTTCTCAGCCACGGTTTTCAGGCTTCAGAACCTAGACCTTATCTCCAATCACTGCCCGGGTTTGATAATGATGCAGAAATCAGAACTCTTTCCCCATGGCAAGATACCTTGTGGTTGGCATGTTGTCCAAGGTTCAGTGTAGTTGAAACCAGAGTGGCCCATGAGGCCCCGCCCATGCTTGCGGGCCACATTGGTCACATACACACATTGTGACCCTCAGCCTGAGCCCAGAGTCAGATAAGGCCTCTCAGTGGCTGGATGGAGAGACAGCATATTGGGCTTGCCATGCCCCTATGCCCCAATTTTTAACCATAGTTCGGGTTGTTCCTTCACTCTTCCCCAGGGCTCTGCTTTGGAATTACTCTTTTGGTGTGACACCTGAGGTAACAAACCTGAAAGGAGTCCTCCCATCCCACAGATTGACGAAAAACAATTGGGATCGGGCCAAATCCACAGAGCAAGATTCGTCCATGGCCCATGAGGCCTCCCCAACATTCCACGGCCTTCGCAGTTACAAATTCCAGAGGCAAAAGCCTGAGCACGCGCCTCAGATGCGCTCAATTTTCATATCCTGAAGAGTTCTTAAGATAAAAAACTATACGGCACTCGAATGCACCCAAAATATATAGTCTAACCTGGGAACTAATGCACAGTCTGAAAACCTGAGCCAGGACCTCATGACCAACACCCAGACAGCTGACCGCACACTGAGCACATCAGACCCGCCATGGCCTTAGATCATCATCTCGTCCCTTCCTCAGTTTTCAGGCTTCAGAACCTAGACCATATATCCAATCACTGCTCAGGGGTGACTGTGATGCAGAAATCAGAACTCTTCCTTACCCATGGCAAGAAACCTTGTTCTTGGCATGTTGTCCAAATTTCAGTGTAGGAGAAACCAGCATTCACCCTGAGGCCCCGCCCATTCCTGAGTGCGACGAGGGCATTGTGACCCTCAGCATGAGTCATGTCCTCTAGGACGTCCTCTCAGTGGCTGGACCATTAGATGTCATAATGGGCTTGACATGTCCCTAGGCCCCAATCTTTAACCAGATTTCTGGTTGTCCAGTCGCCCCTCCACAGGGCTCTACTCTGGAATCCCTCATTTGGTGGGACACCTGAGGTTGAAAAACAAAACAAAACAAATCAACAGCAACAGAACAACGGACTTCTTCCATCCCACAG
>NW_026745482.1:0-2594 GCF_022355385.1 Mustela nigripes
GAGGTACAAATAAATAGTTTGTACAAATAGGTAAAATCATTTATTAGGAAACTTTAAACCTCTTACAATAAAGTTACCATTAAATATAAGAATAAAGTGACTATTTTGCTTAAAAATAAATAAAGGTCACTTTGAAAGAGAATGGCAGCTTCCCTGTGGACATCCTCTATACCCAGCCCAATCAGTACTTACCAAGTACAAGTCTGTAGATTTTGCTAACATGGTAAATGATGGAAATAAATGAGGAAGACAATATTTTCAAAACAGTGTAAAAAGAACTTTAAAACAAGTATCTTGAGTCTCCTTATTCTTCCACTCTAATTTGTAGCCTTTAGATAATATGTGGGAAAGAACATATGTACATTTAAATTTTAACTTAAATGTCTACTGAAATAAAATGCTATCTTATTAAAATTCCTACCCGAAATTAAAAAAAAAAAAGTCATGGTGACAAATAATGTTGACAATCATGTAATGTAATCCTATCTTAAAACTCAAATGATGCTAAGAATGAATATTTCAAAACTAAATGGTTCACTTTGGTAAAATATTCTTACTGAGTATTAAAAAAAATCACCCAATTTTATCATGTTTTTAAACTCATTCTACTCATCATGCCTGTATTTTATCCCACTAGTTTTCTCTAATGACTTAGCATTCTTTCTTGTCTGCTCTCCTCTCTCATTTCCTTTCGCCAGCACCAAAAACACAAAGACTCCAAAGTCCTGAGAGCAGACTGGAGTATCCCTTTGTCTTCTAGAAGCTGTGCATTTTGACCCTACTGGTCCATTCCACCTGCCCAATAGGCAAGATTGCCCAATAGGACAGTGCAGTCAGGAAGGGAGGCAAGGACAGAATCTTGAGGATAGCAGAGAGAAAGAATCACCTTAAGAAAACTGGCAAGAATTCTATCTTACATTGAGGTCTTTCATCCATTTTGAGTTTAATATTTTGTTCTAATAACACAACTCTGGGTGGGCTCCCAGATGGCTCCTCAAGTGGGGACACATCACCAGGAAGACAATACCATGATTAGAATTTAGAATCTTCGGCACCCCCACCCCAACCCCTACATTCCCCCAGAGAGGGGAGGGGGCTAAAAGCAGAGCACATCTATGTAAGGAAGCCTCCATAAAAATCCTCATAGCAGGGACGTCTGGGTGGCTCAGTTGATTAAGCAGCTGCCTTCGGCTCAGGTCATGATCCTAGCGTCCTGGGATCGAGTCCCACATCGGGCTCCTTGCTCAGCAGGGAGCCTGCTTCTCCCTCTGCCTCTGCCTGCCATTCTGTCTGCCTGTGCTCGCTATCCCCCCCCTCTGATAAATAAATAAAATCTTTAAAAAAAAATCCTCATAGCAGGGGTTTCAGGAAACTTCCAGGTAAGTAAACATATCCAGGTACCAGGAGGGAGATGAAACCCAGCTCCACAGGAATAGACATTCCTGTGCTTGGGACCCTCCCAGACTGTGCCCTTTGTGTCTCTGCATCTGACTGTTCATCTGTATCCTTTATCATACCTTTCATAAATTGTAAATAAAAACAAATGTTTCCCAGAGTTCTGTGAGCCACTCAGTTGAACCAGAGGAGGAGTTGAAGGAACCTCTGATTTGTAGCCAAGTTGTAGAGAAGTTGTGGGTAACCTGGGCCCCTCCTACTTGTGACTGGCACCTAAATGTGATGGAACAGTCTCACAGGACTGAGCCCTTAACCTGTGGGATCAGATGCCATATCAAGGCAGACAGTGTCAAAGCTGAGTGAAACTACAGGACACCCAGCTGGTGTTGCAGAGTTGCCTGGTGAGGGAAAAATCCACAGCCTCAGACACAGTGTTAGAAGTGAAGTGTTCTGTGTGAATATGGTAATATGAAAGCAGATGGGAGAACTGAAATGTTTCCTTGACATACACTCTCACACAAAATATTATGTATGTCAGGTATTTGCTGATGTGATATAGCACATATTCAAGTTCTAGTGAAATATCATAAAGAGTCAACTCAAAAAACAAACAAACAAGCAAACATACAAAATATGGATGAGCTGGGAGAAAATAAGCAATGTTTCCTCTTTCCTATCAAGAGGAAGACCATTCCTGAATTATCCAAGATTTTGCTTTTACCTGAATAACCAATAGTACTTGAAGGAAAAAGCATGTTTGGTCCTCAGTGATCCTTTCCCCTTATATGGCCGGCAAGAGTGGAGTGATTCTTGTGGATATATCTTTGCTCCAGAGTGGGGAAAAAAAGGAATTCTTCCACCAACGTTCAAAGGGTTTTTAAAAAATGGCCTTCATTAAAATACATCTGCCCCTCCTTTGGAACCTGCTCACACTACACTCCAGGCCAGTGAGCATAAATGGGTTGGAAATATGGTACAAAGTCCCATGAAGCCACCTCTCCCTCTAAACTATTCTCTCTGCCAAATTCTGCTTTGGTCAGCCTAAGGATCAAATACCTGTCTTTGGGCAATAAAGTGATGTGCATTAATCAATCATTGGCCCTAACTGGCAAGTTCCTTAAAAACTCATGGGACACAGATGGTTGCCATGACTCCCAGGAAGCAGCTACTGTCTTTCCATGAATGCAGCATGAAAATAC
>NW_026745483.1:0-2594 GCF_022355385.1 Mustela nigripes
TTCATGCTATAAAATACAAATGAGATCAAGACTATCTTGTACCCACAGCTCATGGTGAAGCATAGGGAGTATTCACAAAAATCTGTTAACAATTTTTATTACACTGCCACATCCCTCAACCTTTGCTAGAAATCCTGAAGCCTTCTTGTTTGTTTTACCCCTCTTTATCTCAAAAGTGGCAATAAGTAATTGGTTTAAAAAGATAGTTTGAAAGTCTATTTCAATGAACTTCGATGGCAGGCTTTAAGAAACTGACATGAGAATCTCAGGGAGTAGCGACCAATATTCATGGTGGTAGAGAAGGTTAAGGAGGCATCCTTCTCAAGAAAACAATCATTCTATTCGTATAGTCTCCTGCGCTTTTGTAGCTAACTACCTTTCTTCTAGTCTGCATTTAGAAAACATGGGAAACTTTCATTTCAGTTCTTGGATCAGGAGGGAGACAAATCTTAAGAGACTCTTAATCTCACAGAACAAACTGAGGGTTGTCAGTGGGGAGGAGGGATAGGGAGAGGGTGGTAGGGTTATGGACATTGGAGAGGGTATGTGCTATGGTGAGTGCTATGAAGTGTGTAAGCCTGACAATTCACAGACCTGTACCCCTGGGCCTAATAATATATTATATGTTAATAAAAAATAAAAAAAAACTTAAAAATTTAAAAACAAAGCCACAAGTAAATATATTTGTTCCAACAGAAGCTCTGCTCATGTTCCTCATTCTTAAATCTGAACTGTCAGCCTCTCAGCTGATCTTTAAGGACTCATTTCTCTAGCTATTACCTTGCTCCCATATTGACCTTAAGCAAATTTAAGATGTTACCCTTTTCACCCATGAGTATTTCAGATTGTATTTCTAGAAGATCAAGTCACTTTTTTGTAACCTAACAAAACCATCATCACATCCAAAATATTCTTAATATCATTAAACTTCCAGTCAGGGTTCAAATTTCCAAATATGTCATCAAGTGTCAAAGTTTTATACAGTTTGTTTAAATTGGAATCGAAATAAGCTCTTCGCCTTGTTTTTGTTGTTGTTTTTTTTAAGATTTTATTTACTTATTTGACAGAGAGAGAGAGAGAGAGAACACATGCAGGGGAAGCAGGCTCTCCGCGGAGGAGGGAGCCCGATGTGGAACTCGATCCCAGGACCCTGGGATTATGATCTGAGCAGAAGGCAGATGCCTAATGACCAAGCCACCCCAGGTTGCCCAGCTCTTCACCTTGTATTGGTTGACTGGCCTTTTTATCTCTTTAAGTCTATAGGTCATCTGCCCCCCTTCTTTTTAGTTCTTGAATTTTTTGGTTATTGTTGTTAATGACACTGAGTCTTTGGCTTGTAATTTCTTACCACTGAGATTTTGCTCATTACAGACCAGTCGTATTATTTAACATGTTCCTCTCCACTTCACAATTCCCATAAGTCAGGATTTCTAACTGCAGCACTATGGACATTCTATTTGCCCAATAATTATGCCCAGAGGATCCTGGGCATCCCAAGATTTAGTAGCTCTCTGGCCTCTGCCCACCAGGTGTCAGCGGTGTACGCACCCGTATGAGTGACAACTAAGAATGTCTCCAGATATTGCCAAATATCACCTTAAGGGGAAAACTGAACCTCCTCCCTACTAAGAACCATTTTTATGAATTATATATGATCTTGATAACATTGAGATCTTTTTTGGAAAAGCTACTTCATAGATGATATTGTGTTTCTCTAGAACGAGGATCATAATGCAGAACCACTCATCATTGACGATGTCGGTAGCCACGTCTTTGCAGCATCCGGATTCAGGTGTTCATTAGGGGTTAAGGAGCGATTATATTCTAGCTGAATCATTTTTTTTTATTTCTTAGCTGGGATATTTCCACAGGAAAAAAGTTTCTTCATGTACTATTTGGCTGCCGAAAATATATGACTCTTTCCTTCTTTCAATTTCAAAATTAATTTTCTTTCTTTTAGTATCATAATCCATTTGTGATCCTTTGCATATTTGATGTGTTTCAATGCAAGGCAATTTTTAGTCAGAGTGATATATAAATGATTTCCTTCTATTGCTTGTGAGAGCCTCTATGAATGGCTCCGGTGTCCTTGTGACCTGTCTTCTTGTGCATTTACCTTCCCTGCTCTGGAATCAATTATTTTTCCAAGAATTCCAGGCTCCTTTTAGGAAGGAACCATATACTACTAGTGATGGTGGTCATTGTTATTGGGTTGGTCATTGTTTTGAGGTTTTTTTTTTTTTTTTCAATGAAGAGAGCTAGGTATTTTTTTTTTTTAAATGCATCATGATCAGTCAGTTAAGTGTCCAACTCTTGGTTTCAGCTCAGATGATGATCTCAGGATTATGATGTTGTGTTCTGCATCTGGCTCTGCACTCCTTGCAGAAATCTCCCAGAGATTCTCTCCTTCTTCCTCTGCCCCTTACCCCTTCCACACTCTCTAAATAGATAGAGAGATAAATAAATAAAATCTTTAAGATAAAAATCTATCAGGTGTCCATATTCATTTTTCTGTCAATTTTTAAATAAATATTAGCTCTTCATCTCCCTTCTCCACCATATCTATGAACACATAATGCTTGAACTGTTGCAGT
>NW_026745484.1:0-2593 GCF_022355385.1 Mustela nigripes
TTGATTTCTGCTCTGATCTTTATTATTCCTCTTCTCCTGCTGGGTTTAGGCTTTCTTTGTTGTTCTTTCTCCAACTCCTTTAGGTGTAGGGTCATGTTGTGTATTTGAGATCTTTCTTGTTTCTTGAGAAAGGCTCGTACAGCTTTATATTTTCCTCTCAGGACTGCCTTTGCTCTATCCCACAGATTTTGAACACTTTTGTTTTCATTATCGTTTGTTTCCATGAATTTTTTCAATTCTTCTTTAATTTCCTGGTTGAGCAATTTATTTTTTAGAAGGATGATGTTTAGTCTCCATGTATTTGTGTTCTTTCCAAATTTCCTGTTGTGATTGAGTTCTAGTTTCAGAACATTGTGGTCTGAGAATATGCAGGGGATGATCCCAATCTTTTGATAATGGTTGAGATCTGATTTATGACCCAGGATGTCGTCTATTCTGGAGAATATTCCATGTGCACTAGAGAAGAATGTGTATTCTGTTATTTTGGGATGGAATGTGTTGAATATACCTGTGATGTCCATCTTGTCCAGTGTGTCATTAAAGGCCTTTTTCCTTGTGGATCTGTTGCTTGGATGATCTGTCCATTTCAATGAGGGGAGTGTTAAATTCCCCTACTATTATTTTATTATTGTTGATGTGTTTCTTTGATTTTGTTATTAATTGGTTTATATAGTTGGCTGCTCCCATATTAAGGACATAGATATTTAAAATTGTTAGGTCTTCTTGTTGGACAGACGCTTTGAGTATAATATAGTGTCCTTCTTCATCTCTTATTATAGTCTTTGGCTTAAAATCTAATTGATCTGATATAAGGATTGCCACCCCAGGTTTCTTCTGATGTCCATTAGTATGGTAAATTGTTTTCCACCACCTCTCTTTTAATCTGGGGGTGTCTTCGGGTCTATGATGAGTTTCTTGAACAGCATATTGATGGGTTTTGCTTTTTATCCATTCTGATACCCTGTGGCTTTTGATTGGTGCATTTAGGCCATTTACATTCAGGGTAACTATTGAGAGATATGAATTTAGTGGCATTGTATTGCCTATAATGTGACTGTTACTGTATATTGTTTCTGTTCCTTTCTGATCTACTACTTTTAGGCTCTCTCTTTGCTTAGAGGACCCCTTTCAATATTTCCTGGAGAGTTGTTTTGGTGTTTGCAAATTCTTTCAGCTTTTGTTTGTCCTGGTAGCTTTTTAATCTCTCCTTCTATTTTCAATGATAGCCTACCTGGATATAGTATTGCTGGCTGCATGTTTTCCTCATTTAACACTGAATATATCATGCCAGTTCTTTCTGGTCTGCCAGGTCTCTGTGGATAAGTCTGCTGCCAATCAAATGTTTTTACTGTTGTACAATACAGACTTCTTTTCCCAGGCTGCTTTCAGGATTTTCTCTTTATTGTTAACAGTTGTAAATTTTACTATCAGGTTACGGGGTGTGGACCTATTTTTATTGATTTTGAGGGTCATTCTAAACTTATAAAAATGAGGGAAAAAGGGACGACTGGGTGGCTCAGTTGGTTAAGCAGCTACCTTCGGCTCAGGTCATGATCTCAGCGTCCTGGGATCGAGTCCCACATCGGGCTCCTTGCTCGGCAGGGTGCCTGCTTATCCCTCTGCCTCTGCCTGATATTCTGTCTGCCTGTGCTCACTCTCTCCCTGCCCTCTCTAATAAATAAATAAAATTTTTAAAAAATGAAAAAAATTTAATTTCTAAAAAATAAGTTGATAGAGCAAGTTGGTTGGGACAATAAAGAAAAATAAACTGGAGAGAATTTGCTCAGGCTGGACACTATAACAATCTTGGAGCTAGATTTAGGGTATATTTTGTTCTATTAGGAGAAGTTATAACCCAAATTTTTAGAAGAAAAAACCCTATGTGTAAAAAAATATATAGTTAGGTACAATGGAGCATAAAATATGACTATAATAATGAAGGTTCAAAATAGATTATTATTTTTTGTAAGGTATTTTAAAAATAAACTAGTTATAAAACCATTAAAAGAGGAAAGGGTAAAAGTTAAAAAAATTAGCAGAAGAAAAAGAAAAAAAATATAACTTCAACTCTAATGAATCATTGGGAGAAAGCCACGAATTCCTTGCTTTGCTTTCTCCTCCTCTGGAATTCCACTGTTCTCCTTACTAAGTGAAGTTGATCTTGGCTGGGTTTCCTGTTGGTCTTCTGGGGAAGGGGCCTGTTGTATTGATTCTCAAGTGTCTTTGCCCGAGATGGATTTGTCCTGCCCTTACCTGGGGTAAGGCTAAGTAATCCAGGAGCTTTTGTTCCCTGAAGGCTTTCCGTAGAGTTCTGGATGATAGAATGATAATGGCGGTCTCACAATCCTGCCCAGAGGAGTGGAGAGCTCAGGGCCCTGCTCCTCAGTGCACCCTTAGAGAAAAGTGCTTAATCACTCCCATCTTCCCGGTCTCTGGCCATGCTTGGAGAAAAGCGCTCTGTCACTCGTACTTGGAGAAAAGTCCTTGGTCATTCTCATCTCCCTGGCCTCTGGCCATGCTTGGAGAAAAGAGCTCAATTACTCCCATCTCCCTGGCCCTTGGCCGTGCTCCAAGCTCATCCTGCCTATGCCTG
>NW_026745485.1:0-2593 GCF_022355385.1 Mustela nigripes
CAAAAATGAACTATTGGGATTTCATCAAAGCTTTTGCACAGCAAAGGGAACAGTTAACAAAATCAAAAGACAACTGACAGAATGGGAGAAGATATTTGCAAACGACATATCAGATAAAGGACTAATGTCCAAAATCTATAAAGAACTTAGCAAACTCAACACCCAAAGAGCAAATAATCCAATCAAGAAATGGTCAGAGGACATGAACAGACATTTCTGCAAAGAAGACATCCAGATGGCCAAAAGACACATGAAAAAGTACTCCTTATCATTTGGCATCAGGGAAATACAAATCAAAAGCACAATGAGATATCACCTCACATCAGTCAGAATGGCTAAAATCAACAAGTCAGGAAATGACAGATGCTGGCGAGGATCCGGAGAAAGCGGAACCCTCCTACACTGTTGGTGAGAATGCAAGCTGGTGCAACCACTCTGGAAAACAGCATGGAGGTTCCTCAAAATGTTGAAAATAGAACTTCCCTATGACCCAGCAATTGCACTACTGGGTATTTACCCTAAAGATACAAACGTAGTGATCCAAAAGGGCACGTGCACCCGAATGTTTATAGCAGCAATGTCCACAATAGCCAAACTATGGAAAGAACCTAGATGTCCATTAACAGATGAATAGATCAAGAAGATGTGGTATATATACACAATGGAATACTATGCAGCCATCAAAAAATAAAATCTTGCCATTTGCGACAACATGGTTGGAACTAGAGCATATCATGCTTAGCGAAATAAGTCAAGCAGAGAAAGTCAACTATCATATGATCTTCCTGATATGAGGAAGTGGTGATGCAACATGGGGGCTTAAGTGGGTAGGAGAAGAATCAATGAAACAAGATGAATTGGGAGGGAGACAAACCATAAGTGACTCAATCTCACAAAAAAAAAAAAAACTGATGGTTGCTGGGGGCGAGGGGGGTTGTGAGAAGGGGAGTGTGTTTATGGACACTGGGGAGGGTATGTGCTTTGATGAGTGCCTTGAAGTGTGTAAATCTGGCGATTCACAGACCTGTACCCCTGGGGATAAAAATATATGTTTATAAAAAATAAAAAAATTTAAAAAGAAGCAATGCAGAATAAAGGATAGTTATATAAATTATCTGTAATTTCCAATGATTGAACGCTAGATTCTTTTTTGTGTTCAAGTATATAGGACCTTCCATTAGGGCATTTTGTTGACTCTGACATTTTCAGAACAATTAACTTTGTTTCCACAGCTATTTTTCAAGGGCCAATAAGGAAAAGTAATAGAATTTAATTGAAAAATAAAACAGAATTGAGCCCAGAACATCTCAGTTAATGAGCAGTAAAGATCATATTGATTTCATTTTATAAATAACATTAACCTTCAATAGCAATTAATGCACAGACTGAATGTTTGTTTAAGTCATCTGATATGACAGGTTCAAACATTTAGAGTCTTAATCTAGAAAACAATACTAGTATCCAGGAAGTCATTGATTTTTTCGTCAGAATTAGAGTTGATAAAAACCCTTTCCTGTCTGCACATTAAACTCCACGTTGTAATCTGAAAGCTTGTTGCAACTAAGGGAAAAAATTCTGACCAAAGGGAATATTTTAAATTGATTTTCCTCTTGCAGAACCCATTAAACCTTTCATATTAGCATATCTATTCTAGAACACTTATGGTTATGATCAAAAAGAGAACCAAAAAAAAATGTTATACTCAGCATTTGAAAAACAAGTTCAATTCCAAAAACCACTGCCGCCAATGTAGGGATGACAGTTTAAAATTTACCATGAATGATCTTACTACAAAAACCACATTATATCCTACCACTAAAATGAAAACAATTCTTCATTACTACCCCAGAAGTCACTGTCTTTTTCTACCTTCTGATATTCCCAGTTTTTCAAAGGGACTCATAACTTAATTGTTTGTTCATAAGTTTTGACCATTTTTTAGTTTAAAGCAAAATAAACAATCAATTGACCATGAAAAATAACCCACCTTTGTTTTCTTCTTGGATCCTTTAAACGGAACAATTTCAAACACCTGCTTTGCCTGGCTTCTAAAATGCTTTACATCTAAACAATGGATCAGAAATGGGATTGATATGATTCTTAAGACAATGTAAATATTCTGCTACAGATTAATTTTATGAATAGCTTTAAAATATCACCAAAGAATGCGCAGAAAACCCGATACAAATTGTCACATACTGAGCCAGGCAAAGAAAACACTGTGTAGACTGAAAGCAACCCATGAGTATATAGAAAAACACAACAAACATTTTGAAGCATATACTGCATGTTGAAAAATTGGGTTTCACTCTTTTTTTAATAATTTTTAAAATTTATTTTCAGCATAACAGGATTCATTATTTTTGCACCACACCCAGTGCTACATGCAATCCGTGCCCTCTATAATACCCACCATCTGGTACCCTGACCTCCCACCCCCCCCGCCCCA
This sequence comes from Mustela nigripes, assembly GCF_022355385.1. Classification (NCBI taxonomy): domain Eukaryota; kingdom Metazoa; phylum Chordata; class Mammalia; order Carnivora; family Mustelidae; genus Mustela; species Mustela nigripes. Next base: position 2,450 of record NW_026745485.1, read on the forward strand.
TCAAAACCCTCAGGTTGTTTTTCAGAGTCCATAGTCTCTCATGGTTCATCTCCCCTTCCAATTTCCCCCAAGTCCCTTCTCCTCTCTATCTCCTCATGTCCTCCATGATATTTGTTATGCTCCACAAATAAGTGAAACCATATA
>NW_026745486.1:0-2593 GCF_022355385.1 Mustela nigripes
GTGCTGAGCCAGAGAGAGTGTGGCGGAGAAACCAGGTCTTGGTCCCTATGCCGCCAGCATGCTGGAGAACACATGGGGTCCGGCTCCTGTGAGGGGCTGGGAGCCTCAAGAGGACAGAATGCGCAAGCCCTGCTATAGAGCTTGAGAGGCGCTCGCCCCTCATCCACACAAAGGCCCAGCCAGCACTCTTTAACCAGCGCCATTGTTTCAGAGCCTAAGACTCCCGCAGCAAACTCTCCCCTGAGAGAGGTGTGAGAAGGCCCAGCCTGGTGCTTTCAGACCTGCGCCCCGTTCTCAGAGCCTAAAACTAGTGTGCCACCCACAGCCTCCCCTGAAAGAGGTGCGCACAGCCAGACGCTCTTAGACCTAGAAAGACCAGGCACTCCCAGCCCGGGCCAGTGGGAAAATCTCAGTGTGTGATCGCTACTTGGAACCTCTTTGGAGGTCTGGAGCTGCCCAGACAGCGGCCGCTGCCATGGTTTTGGGTACAAGCAAAAGATCCTGCGTCCCCAGGGACTGTGACTCGGAACCTGCACTGCCAGCAGCCAAGGGCTCTGTAGCCAGACTGAGGCTTCTCTCTGAGAGGGAGGTCAGGGTGCAGTTTGTTTTCCTCTAAAACTACAAAAACCATCAAAAGCGGTCAAGGTGAGAGAAAAAAAAAGTGAGCAAACATAAATCCACCAGACAACAAAAGCCTGAAAAAAACCAGTTTCCTCAGAGCCCACCCCCTTGAGGGGGGCGGGAGGACTTAACTCAGGGAACATCATTGACTGAAAACCTATTTGGCAGGCCCCTCCCCCAGAAAACAAACCAAGAAAGGAAAAAAAAAAAGAGAGAGAGAGAACAACCACCACTACTTCATAGATAAAACTTTTATTTTTAACTCGTTCCCACTATTCTGGTTCATTTTTTTTTATATAGATAATTTTTTTAACCTTTACCATCACAGTGAGCTGTCCAGTACATCAAATTCCATAATAACCTTCTAACCTGAACTTTTTGATATATACACCTGAGTTTTTCTTTTGCATTTCTATTTTTTGAATTTCTTTTTTTTTTATTTTAGTTTAGTTTACTCTAGTTTATTCCTTTTTATTTTTATTTTCTAATATTCATATCGAGTTAAACTTCAAAAGTAATCCCCTTACCCCAATCAATACTACCCCTATAGGTAAACCAATTTTTAATCCCCTTTTATTTTAGGAAAGTTAAGTCCTTTAAAAAAGATATCAAGATACATCCAGGAAGAATCAAAACAACCTTCCTCGCCCACACTGAGAATTTATAACCACTCCCCCATTTTTTTCTTCCACCACTATTTGTGTCTTTGTGTTTGTCCTGATAGTATATAAATCTTACACTTGGGGTTCTTTTTGAGGAGGTTCTTCCTTTATTTGCATATTTTTTCTCTTGTTATATACTTTATCAGACTTTTTGTTTGTCTGTTTTTGTTTGTACGCTTTATAAATCTTACCTTGGGGCCCATTTGGGCTGAACCTTCTCTTTTATCTTCCCTTTCCTTCCTGTCTCTCTCTCTCTCTCTTTTTTTTTTTCCTTTTCTTTTCTTTTGTCTCTCGTTTGGGTGGGAAATCCTGATTGATCAGAAGCCTTCCAGGATGCACCATGACTGCACCACAGTTGATACATCCAGCTACATCTGTTTCAGTCATCTCTCACCAAAATGACTAGGAGGAGGAATGCCCAATAGAAGAAAAATACAGAGGATGGACCTTCTTTAACAGAGTGAACGGCTATCAACATAGACAATATGTCAGAAAGAAAATTCAGGCTAACAATTATCCAGGCAATACCTAGGTTGGAGAAAGTCATGGATGACCAAATGGAATTGATTAGGGCCGAACTGAAAGCAACTAGGCAGGATGTTCACAATGTTAGGGCGGAGCTTAAAGCTACCATGGAGGAGGTTCACAAAGCTCTCAATGAGTTCCAATCTAATCTAAACTCTCTCAAAGCTAGAGTAACTGAGACAGAAGATACAATTAGTGATCTGGAGGACAAACAGATAGAGAGAAAGAATCAGGAGGAAACCTGGAACAAACAGCTTAGAAACCACGGAAACAGAATCAGGGAAATAAATGATGTCATGAAACATTCCAACATCATAATTATTAGAATCCCTGAAGGGGAGGAGAAAGAAAGAAGTCTGAAAGACATTGTGGAACAAGTTCTTCAGGAATATTTTCCCAATCTCATGAATGGAACCAGCGTTCATGTACTAGAGGCCGAACGGTCTCCACCCAGATTATAGATTCCAGAAAAACATCAAGGCACCTGATAGTCAAATTGAGGAATCATCATTGTAGATATAATCTCTTGAAAACCGCTAGGGCAAAGAGGCTCCTTACTTACAGAGGAAAGCCCATCAGGATAACATCAGACCTGTCCACGGAGACCTGGCAAGCCAGAAAGGGCTGGCAAGATATGTTCAGGGCACTAAATGAGAAGAATATGCAGCCAAGAATACTTTATCCAGCAAGACTGACATTCAAAATGGATGGAGAGATAAAGAGTTTCCAAGACCAACGAGGCTTAAACGACTATGCAACCACCAAGCTGACACTGCAGGAAATAT
>NW_026745487.1:0-2593 GCF_022355385.1 Mustela nigripes
AGTCAATTATCATATGGTTTCACTTATTTGTGGAGCATAACAAACAGAATGGAGGACAAGGGGAGACGGAGAGGAGAAGGGAGTTGAGGGAAATTGGAAGGGGAGGTGAACCATGAGAGACTATGGACTCTGAAAATCAATCTGAGGGTTTTGAAGGGGTGGGGGGTGGGAGGTTGGGGGAACCAGGTGGTGGGTATTAGAGAGGGACGGATTGCATGGAGCACTGGGTGTGGTACAAAAACAATGAATACTCTTATGCTGAAAAGAAATTTTAAAAATGAATATTAATGCTCTCTAAATATATCCATACATTCAAAGTAAAGCAATAAAAATTCCAATGGGAGGAGAGGAGTCAAGATGGTGGAGAAGTAGAAGGCTGAGACTACTTTAGCTAACAGATCAGCTAGATAGCTTATCTAAAGATTGTAAACACCTACAAATCCAAAGGCAAATTTAAGACAAGAAGAACAGCAATTCTAGAAACAGAAAATCAACCACTTTCTAAAAGGTAGGTCTAGCGGAGGAGTGAATCCAAAGCGACAGAAAGATAGACCCCGGGGGGACGGGCCCGGTTCCCAGCAAGCGGTGGAGCAACGACACACAAAATCAGAACTTTTAAAAGTCTGTTCTGCTGAGGGACATCGCTAAGCTAGGGTGAAGCCCATGCGGGGTCAGTGCGGCCTTAGGTCCCACAGGGTCACAGAAGGATCGGGGGTGTCTGAGTGTCGCAGAGCTTACCGGTATTAGAACGGGGAAGCCGGCTACAGAGACAGAGCTGAGGAGTGAGCTCCCAGCTCGGGGTTACCTTGAACAGGTCACAGGCTCGGTGAGCTCGGAGCATGGCCAGAGGCCAGGGAGACGGGAGTAATCAGGCGCTGTTCTCTGAGGGTGCACTGAGGAGTGGGGCCATGGGCTCTTGGCTCCTCTGGGCCGGAGACCGGGAGGCCGCCATTTTCATTCCTATCCTCCAGAACTCTACGGAAAACGCTCAGGGAGCAAAAGCTCCTGAAAGCAAACCCACCAGAGCGGATTACTCAGCCCGGCCCCTGGTAAGGGCGGTGAAATTCCGCCTGGGGCAAAGACACTTGAGAATCACTACAGCAGGCCCCTCCCCCAGAAGATCAACAAGAAATCCAGCCAGGACCAAGTTCACCTACCAAGGAGTGCGGTTTCAAAACCAAGGAGAGCAGCAGAATTCCAGAGGAGGAGAAAGCAAAGCATGGAACTCATGGCTTTCTCCCCATGATTCTTTAGTTTTGCAGTTAATTTAATTTTTTTTTCTTTTTCAATTTTTTTCTCTTCTTCTGCTAAATTTTTTAAAATTTTACCCTTTTCATTTTTAACCTTCTTTAACTAGTTTAACGAATATATAGTTTTTTCTTTTTTATACTTTTTCTTTATTCATTTTCTTTTTTTAATTGTTTCTTTCTTTTTCTTTTTTTCTTTCTGAACCTCTTTTTATCCCCTTTCTTCCCCCCTCACGATTTGGGATCTCTTCTGATTTGGTTAAAGCATATATTCCTGGGGTTGTTGCCACCCTTTTAGTATTTCACTTGCTCCTTCATATACTCTTAGCTGGACAAAATGACAAGGCGGAAAAATTCACCACAAAAAAACGAACAAGAGGCAGTACCGAAGGCTAGGGACCTAATCAATACAGACATTGGTAATATGTCAGATCTAGAGTTCAGAAAGACGATTCTCAAGGTTCTAGCCAGGCTCGAAAAAGGCATGGAAGATACTAGAGAAACCCTCTTGAGAGATATAAAAGCCCTTTCTGGATAAATAAAAGAACTAAAATCTAACCAAGTTGAAATCAGAAAAACTATTAATGAGGTGCAATAAAAAATGAAGGCTCTCACTGCTAGGATAAATGAGGCAGAAGAAAGAATTAGCGATATAGAAGACCAAATGATAGAGAAAAAAGAAGCTGAACAAAAGAGGGACAAACAGCTACTGGATCACGAGGGGAGAATTCAAGAGATAAGTAATACCATAAGATGAAACAACATTAGAATAATTGGGATTCCAAAAGAAGAAGAAAGAGAGAGGGGAGCAGAAGGTATACTAGAGACAATTATTGGAGAGCATTTTTGCCCAATATGGCAAAGGGAACAAGCATCAAAATCCAGGAGAACCCCCCTCAAAATCAATAAGAATAGGTCCACACCCGATCACCTCATAGTAAAATTTGCAAGTCTTAGTGACAAAGAAAAAATCCTGAAAGCAACCCGGGAAAAGAAGTCTGTAACATGTTAAAAATATTAGATTGGTAGCAGACTTATCCACAGAGACCTGGCAGGTCAGAAAGAGCTGGCATGATATATTCAGAGCACTAAACGAGAAAAACATGCATCCAAGAATACTATATCCAGCTAGGCTATCATTGAAAATAGAAGGAGAGATTAAAAGCTTCCAGGACAAACAAAAACTGAAAGAATTTGCAAACACCAAACCAGCTCTACAGGAAATATTGAAAGGGGTCCTCTAAGCAAAGAGAGAGCCTAAAAGTAGTAGATCAGAAAGGAACAGAGACAATATACAGTAACAGTCACCTTACAGGCAATACAATGGCACTAAATTCATATCTCTT
>NW_026745488.1:0-2593 GCF_022355385.1 Mustela nigripes
GGACCATTAGATGTCATAATGGGCTTGACATGTTCCTAGGCCCCAATGTTTAACCAGATTTCAGGTTGTCCAGTCGCCCCTCCCCAGGGCTCTACTCTGGAATCCCTCATTTGGTGGGACACCTGAGTTTTAAAACAAAACAAAATAAATCAACGACAACAGAACAACGGACTTCTTCCATCCCACAGAATGACCGAAACTCTTTGGACGGGGCCAAACCCCCAGAGAGTAAGACTCATCCATTTCCCATGAAGTCACCCGGAAATTTCACGACCATGAGTGACACAATATCCAGAGACAAAAACTTGAGCAAGAGCCTCACACTCGCCCTTTTTTCATATCCCGAAGAGTTCTCCTCATGGTTTGTAGATCAGTCCTGCCACACCAAAGACCCAAAACATAAGCCGAATTTGTGTTTTCAGACAATTGTCCAAACAGCCCTGGCCTACACACGCTACAGGCACAGGCCCCTGGAGCCAAACCTGACGGCTGTGCTTGACCTCTCCAAGGGAAGTGTATGCGCCCACTGTGGAAGTGTATGGCCACAACCCTACTAATAGGATAAACCTCCAAAGTCCCTGAGGCCATCCCAATATTTGTGGCTTCCCAGGAAAAATGGGGCAATCTGGGACTATCTGACCACCTACCTGCACTCAGACCCGTAGACTGATGTCCCCAGATGTAAAAAGGCACGAACATGTCCCTAGGCACCTATCGGTCCATAGCTTTGGTTTCCTGGCATCTCTCCTGAGAGGAATGGATTTCAATAACAGCATATGGCTGTTTCTTGACTCACCCATCAGAACAAATCTCATCTACATATGGGAAACTTGCACGATGGAGGTGTGTGAAAGCCTCTCTTTGGGAGAACCCTTCAGGGCCCCAGTTCCACTGCTTCATTCCAAGGTCTCCATAGACACAAAATCATATTAAGACACATCCACGGGAGAGTCCATTTCAACTCAGCCTCCTCGGTTGCTCCACGAGATCCAGCAGATCTAACCTGTTTTTTGCTTGGAGACAATTAGAATGCGAGGGGGGCTACCCAACCATCCATCCTTAGAACCATGCTCGGAAATGTTGTCCTTGAGCCAACCAGCAGGTCTCAATTTTCCTGTAGAAGAATCTTTGCAGTTGGGAGCTTCTCACAACTCCCATCGTGGGAAAACCCCCATGGCCTCGTGATCCAACCCCCTTCAAGAAGGGGCCATCAGGGACAGATGTCCAACCTGAGCGATCGTCTGTTCCTCGCCCTGACTTTAGATGCAAGAGATCTCGATTCAGGTCTCACCCAGAAACCTAGGCCTAGATTGGGTTCTCAGACATCCGTCCACAGACAATTGGCCCACAAGCCCTCCAGTTTGGCATTCCAGAACTACAAGCAGCACTCTGCCTGCCCTCCAGAAGAAAAACATTGCCCTCTGGGGCTACACCGAAACCCCAAATCAGGATCAACCTGCACGCCATTCGGCTGTACCCCAAAAATATAGGCTGAACTGGGCACTAATGCCCTTTCTTACACATCTTGAGCCTGGACCTCCTGGCCCCAACCAGACAGCTGGCCGCACACTGCGCACTTCGGACCCGCCATCGCCTTAGGTCGTCATCTCTTCTCAACCTCGGTTTTCAGGCTTCAGAACCTAGACCTTATCTCCAATCACCGCCCGGGTTTGAAAATGATGCAGAAATCAGAACTCTTTCCCCATGGCAAGAAACCTTGTGGTTGGCATGAGGTCCAAGATTCAGTGTAGTGGAAACCAGTGTGGCCCATGAGGCCCCGACCATGCTTGTGGGCCACATTGGTCACAAACTCACATTGTGACCACTCAGCCTGAGCCAGGTCCTCAGGTAAGGCCTCTCAGTGGCTGGATGGAGAGACAGCATATTGGGCTTGCCATGCCCATAGGCCCCAATTTTTTACCGTAGTTCGGGTTGTCCATTCATTCTTCCCCAGGTCTCTGCTTTGGAATTCCTCTTTTGGTGGGACACCTGAGGCAAAAAACCTGAAAGGAGTCCTCCCATCCCACAGATTGATGAAAAACAATTGGGATCGGGCCAAATCCACAGAGAGCAGGATTCGTTCATTGCCTATGAGGCCTCCGCAACATTCCACGGCCATCGCTGATACAAAATCCAGAGACAAAAGCCTGAGCACGTGCCTCAGACTCGTATCCTGGGCAATCTGAAGAGTTTCATATCCTGAAGAGTTCTTCAGATCAGAACCTACACGGCACTCGAAGGCACCCAAAATATATAGTCTAACCTGGGCACTAATGCACCGGACCTCATGACCAACACCCAGACAGCTGACCACACACTGAGCACATCAGACCCGCCATGGCCTTAGGTCATCATCTCTTCCCTACATCAGTTTTCAGGCTTCAGAACCTAGACCTTATCTCTAATCACTGCCCAGGGGTGACGGTGATGCAAAAATCAGAACTCTTCCTTATCCATACAAGAAACCTTGTGGTTGGCATGTTGTCCAACGTTCAGTTTAGGAAAAACAGGCATTCAACCTGAGGCCCCGCCCATTCTTGAGTGCGACGAGGGCATAAACACGCATTGTGACCCTCAGCGTGAGTCCTGTCCT
>NW_026745489.1:0-2593 GCF_022355385.1 Mustela nigripes
CACACACACACACACACACACACACACAGTTCCCACCAGTATTAGCAAAGGGCCCAAGAGCAGTACATTTTATTTTATAATAGATATTAGGCTACTAGCTTATCCCTAAAAGCTCTATCCAATATTTTCTTGTTTTAGAAAAATTCCTAAAAAACTACTGTTGTTCTTGTTTGGCCTTTGATTCCCCATCTACAAAATGAAAAGTCTGGATCTCCAAGATTCTTCCATGTCTGTTTGTGATACATGACTGATAATTTTTCCCTATTTAACCATGGAGTGAAAGGCCATGCACTTCTTAAATTGTGTTTATCTTATGGCAAAGCAGTTAGGGAAATATTTTAAAGGGTCATTAGTAACTCTCAACTTTCCTGAAAAGACAGACCACAAAGACTTATGCAGCTATTCCCTCCCTGGTCTTGAGTAGAGTTTATGCAAGTCCTGAGGTAGTCTGTGTTCTTGGAAAATCTTCATATCTTTAATTATGATGATGACAACAGATCCTTCTCCTTTCTCTTTTTAATTATCACATCATTCAAAATGCCAGACGTTTCCCCTCATTCATCACACTGAGGGCCATAAACGTCATATAGAAGCTCTCATGTATTCATTTCCTTCATTTGTGTTAATTAGTTTAAACATCAGAGCTTAAAACAAACTTATAAACATTATTTTGGAATTGTTTTGCATTTCATTACCAGGTTGAAATAATAAATCCTTTATATATAAAGCCAAAGACAAAATTAATCATTACCTACTTCCACTCCATTCTTCTACATTTATTTGTTAATTCATTTATTTAATACTCTTTATTGTATAGCCACCTACTTCCAAAAGGCATCTGATGAAACTCAAAATATTATGTATGCATATATATATATATATGTATATATATATTTTTTTTTCTTTTTTTTAAAGGAATACTTAAAAAATGATTAAATAAGAATTCAAGTTTTAAACCGTGTTTGGAAACTGCCTTTGGTTTGGGCAATAAGAATTTGGATGATATGACATTTTTTACAGAGCTATGACTTTTTCATACAGGGTTTTCCTATTTTTTCAATTCTCATTGTGATAGGATGTGCATTGTATATTTTGTTGGCAATTTTTCTAATAGGCTCATATTCCATGAATGCCAACATGCCATGGATATGAGATAAATATTCTTCATTGGTATTTTTCTCTTCCCAGTAACCATATCAAATCATAGAGCCCAAAGGCAAAACCATTTACATTTGGCGCCAAATGGTTGACCGTCACTGATATTATAATATTTCTACTGGCTTTCTCTCTTACTTAAGTCCTATTTGATTTCAGCTTTTATGTAAATAAAAACACTCTTTAGATTAGGAACTATAATATATCCTGAAATGCTATTCAACATTAGATCAACCCTTGGTAAGACATAGATTCTGACCAATCAAAACAGAGTTCACTGTAATTAAGCTTTAAGACAGTGTCAGAGTATTCTAGGCACAAGAAATATCTCCTGGGCATACCTCTATTAAGTGCTCTTTTTTTTTTTTTTTTACAGACATTAAACCTTTTAATTGAAAATACTACAAAGCTGGTATGTATGTATGTATGATGTGTGCATATATTTAAAGATTTTATTTTTCTGAGGCAGAGAGTATGTGCTCAAGCTGGGATGGGAAGGGGAGCAGCAGAGGTAGAGGGACAGATCGACTCCCCTGACTGGGGAGCCTGACACAGGGCTGATCCCAGGATCCCAAGATCATGACCTGAGCTGAAGGCAGACAATCTACTGAGCCACCCAAGTACCCCTAAAGCTAGTATTATTTTATTTTATTTTTATTTATTTACTTTATTTGTCAGAGAGAGAGATTGAGAGCAAGCACAGGCAGACAGAGTGGCAGGCAGAGGCAGAGGGAGAAGGATGCCCCCCACCGAGCAAGGAGCCTGATGTGGGACTCAATCCCAGGACGCTGAAATCATGACCCAAGCTGAAGGCAGCCACTTAACCAACTGAGCCACCCAGGCATCCCTAAATCTGAAAAGAAGAAGGCTCAGAGAGAATAGGGGACTCTCCAACATTATACATTTTATAAATTAGTAATTTTTATTAATTAACTGTTAGCAAGCATAATAGAAATTAATTTCACAGATTAAAAATATTCATTATTGGTATATAGAAATGCAATGAATTTCAGCACATTGGTTTTAAATCCTGCAAGTTTGTTTAATTCATATATGAATTCTAGCAATTTTTTGGTGTTTTGGGGTTTTCCACATAGAGTATTATGTTGCCTACAAATAGCGAATTTGAATTTTCCTTGTCAATTTAGGTGTCTTTTATTTCCTTTTGTTGTCAGATTGATGAAGCTAACATTTCCAGTACTATGTTAAATAGTAATGGTGATAGGGAGAGGGTGGTTGGGTTATGGACATTGGGGAGGGTATGTGCTATGGTGAGTGCTGTGAAGTGTGTAAACCTGGTGATTCATAGACCTCTACCTCTGGGGCTAATAATACATTATATGTTAATAAAAAAAATAGTATTTTTTTTTTTACTGGTGAGTAATTTTTTTTAATTTTTAAATATTTATTTTACTGGTGAGTAATTTTTTTTTTTTTT
>NW_026745490.1:0-304 GCF_022355385.1 Mustela nigripes
TCAGCATACAATTCCATGAAATATATGTGTTTCCTACTCACCCTGGCCGATGTGTATGGTCATATGACCAGGCTGTTGCACAAAAATTCCTGTAGGTGTGAAGTGCCACTGGTAGAAAATGTCATTAAAGAAACATAAACCCTCTTCTTCCTCCTCTTCACCCTTCTTCTTCCTCTTATTCCTCCTCCTCCTCCTCCTCTGGTGCTTCTACTGCTGTTTCTTCTTCTTCTTCGTCTTCATCTTCATCTTTGTCTTCGTCTTCTCATTCTCCTTCTCTTTCTCCTTCTTCACTGAATTAGAGATA
>NW_026745490.1:404-2593 GCF_022355385.1 Mustela nigripes
GCTTCTACTGCTGTTTCTTCTTCTTCTTCTTCTTCTTCTTCTTCTTCTTCGTCTTCGTCTTCGTCTTCGTCTTCATCTTCGTCTTTGTCTTCTTCTCATTCTCCTTCCTTACTGAATTAGAGATACCATGACTTATGATGACTGGATATCTTGGAACATGAAATGATTTTGCAAATGTAACCTTCTACAATAGAGTGATGTGATTGATAGATCCAGGGTCCCAACACTATAGCTTTGAACCATCTATTTTTAGGTACTTAAATTTAGGGAGACAGATAAATTTATGGTTTAAACGATGGGTATGTTTTATGATCTGTATGGAGATTATCATACCACTAATAAAATTTATTACTAGAATGGTGCATGGCATATGGAAAAAACTAAAATATTTGTCCTTTTCCTTAGTGCAGCAGAGAATGGGGCCCAAGAACTTTAATTGCAGGTTGGAAAAAATGTGCCTTTTGATATATTCACACAATGCATTGTGCATTTTCCTACTTTCTAGAACAAAACAAAGTTCTAGGCTCATCTTGCACTTTTTTCCAAGTAAATTTGGTCACATTTAATGGCAGATGTCATTTCAAAATCAGTACCAATGTTCTCAATATGCTCATTACTAGAGTGTTAATTGCCTTCACATGCCAAACTATACAGACAAAACCTGAAAATATATCTTGGAATATATTTATATACACTTATATACTCTGCCTATACCCTATTTATCTGTCCATAATGAAATGATATCTATAATTGTAATTCAACACCTCAGGTTTCATTGTAACTTTCTCTTGGCAATGTCTTAAAATACCTTCTCTGGCAATGGCAAATGTTTCAGTGATCTTCAACACATTTATTTCTTTTGTTTAATTAATGTAAATATTTGCTCAATGAAAACATATCCACTATCTACCATACATACCCAATCACTCTAAATCTTTGGACTGTGGGACCCAGCATATTCTAATTCTTTGTATTTTAATGAGTTGCTTTGAATGCTTCTTTGTTTGTTTATTCAACTTCCTAGAACTCTGGTACAGGCATTATATCTGGATTATATTAGTTTCTATGATATTATATTGTTAAAAATTTATGGTGATCTAAAGAACACTAAAAATATCATCCTAATTTTGCTTTGTTTTATATTTATGCATTTAATATATAATTGTATATGATAAATAACATATATTAATAATAGATCTATTAATATAATTGTAACTGCAGCTAATGTCAACTGAACATTTTATACAAGCAAGACACTATGTTAAACACTTCATTTTTGTTCTTTCTTTGAACTGTCATACATAATTTTCAGTGGGAATCATGTAGACTTATTATGATCATAAGCAATGAATCTAGACAAGAATAGATTCAACTTTCAAATCCATCATTTTTAATTGTAGCATCTTGATATCTGACCTATTCTGTGTTTCAGTTCACACACGCATACACACATGCACACCTCTTGCAGTTAAAATAATTAAATAGTCCAATGCTTAACAAGATTCTAGTCACATATTAAGCACTGCAGAAAAGTTGATCATTATTGTTTGCAAAAAAAGAAACTGAAGATTTAGAAGGGTAGCTACTTTGTTCTAAGTTGCATTTCTAACTATTTATTAGATCAGGGAAGCTAATGCAGGTCAAAATTAATTATTGGTATTTATCTTATAAATATATATTTCATAACTGGAATGGAAATGTAAAAACATATCTTAAAATTTTACTATTGGAAATATCAAAAGTTTTCTAATCATTTTCTAGATTTTAGGTGTTAACTACATGTTTCTGGATTTTAGGTGTTAACTACATGTTGAAATCTCCAAGGGCTATAATGATTGAAAGTCTTTATTTTATTACCAGTCTATACCTTTTTAAAAAACAAGTCCACTGGGGATAAAAATACATGTTTATAAAAAATAAAAAATTATATTAAAAAACAAGTTCTTATATTTATACATTATTATATGCCTATCATAAGTTTTAGTAGCTATCACTTTCAATCTTTATGTTTGACCAGCTCAACAAATTTTTAAGTGAATAAATGGATGCATATTTTCATGCTTTTTTTAGTATGACCTTTTGGCTAATGAGGTGCATGCTAATTATTTCCTAATGATGGCTAGCTTTAAAATAAACCCTTAATTCCTTGGCATCAGTTTCATATTTCCAACATATAAAATGGAATTTAA
>NW_026745491.1:0-2592 GCF_022355385.1 Mustela nigripes
ACGGGAGAGCTGGTGCCTCTTGGGCCTTGCTTTCCCGGGCTCCATGTTCGCGTCCTGGGTTCACCCTGCCAGGCCGAACTAAGCAGACGCAGCCACAACCCTGCAGTAGCGTGCGTAGCCTAGTATGGCACTCTAGGCACACTACCATCTCCCAGGGTAGGCATCGCTTGGCCTTTTACTCTGGCGCTCAGGCGGACTCGCGGACTAGGCCAGTGCTTTCCCCAGAGGAAAGGAGAGGTGACAGGATCCCTGCACACGGCCTGTGCATTGAATAGGGAGCTTTGGGGGACTGTCCCCACTCGTGCCCCTTAAACCCCGTGCCTTCTCCAAGCTTGCACATCCTGGAGGAAGTCGGCATCTCACTCCCCGTTATTTCAGGGAGCTGTTTCTGCGAGATCTGCGTAGGCCCCTGGTTGCTAGAGCATGTCTGCCCCAGGGACAGGTGGCCAAAGAGCTGCTGTCTCCTTTTCCCACAGGCTCAGGACAGGCATGCCTGCTACCCTGACTCCTTCCTAAGAGTGGAGCACGCGCCCTGCCATACTCATCCCCGCCTGTCTCCTTAGCAGCCAGGCTTCCTTCTATCTGCACTGGGTGCTGGTGACACTTGAATTACCACCGTCCGCTGTGCCTGTCAGGTCCGGCTCTCCTGCTTCGCAACAGTTTCCAGACCAGAAGGCCAACGGCTCCTGATCTTCCCAACGGGCAGCGTGCTGCCCCTTCCACGGACATGCTCCTGGGGACCGCAGTGAAACACCTGTCCCATTCCTTAAGGCTAATTCCACAGGCGCAAGCGCACTTCTCTCTCAGGCAGAGGGGATGCCCAGGCATAGAGGATTTCGCTCCATGTGGGTTTATTACATCGTGCTGAGGAGACCAGCTCAGGAAACAGAGAATCCCTCAGACCCGACTCTGATTTTCCAAAGAATGCTGTGCTTTCCCAGAGGGGATGCCAGGGCAAAGAGGCTTTTGCTCTATGGGAATTCTCCCATAGTGCTGCGCATACTAGGGTAAGGCAAGCAACAAAAACAGCCCAGAGAACCGACTCTGATTTCCAAGCGACTGCTATGCTTTCGCAGTGGTATTCAGCTTGGCACGAACCGCACTTCGCTGCTGCTTCCTCAGAAAGGCTTTGGGTGTTCACTCTGTCACAGCAGGGAAGAAGAGCCGCGGGAGAGCTGGTGTCTCTTGGGACTTGCTTTCCCGGGCTCCAAGTTCACGCCCGGCGTTCACCTTGCTATGCCGAATTCAGCAGACACAGTCACAACCCTGCAGGAGCGTGTGTGTCTTAGCATGGCACTCTATGCCTATTGCCATCTCCTGGGGTAGGTAAGGCTTGCCTTTTGCTCCGGTGCTCAGGCAGTCTCGCGGTCTAGGCCAGTGCCTTCACCACAGGAGAGAGGAGGCGAAAAGATCCCTCTACACGACCCCTGCACTGGGATGGGGAACTGTGGGGGACTGTCTCCATTCCTTCCCTGGCACACCCCCTGCCACCCACATCGCTGCCACATCTTGGTGATAGACGGCATCTGACTGCCCGTTTCTACATGGGGTTGTTCTCCGAGTTATGGGTATGGCACCTGGTGTCAAGCCTAGTCTGCCCTTGGGACAGGTGGCCAAGGAGATGCTATCCACATGGGACCAGAGGCACAGGACAGGCCTGCCTTCTGCCCAGACTCCTTCTTCAGAGTGGAGCAAGCGCCTCTGCCCTAGTAGTCCACTCATGTCTCCTTAGCAGCCAGGCTACCCTCTCTACGCACAGGAAGCGGGAGACAATTGTCTTGCCCTCGGCCTGCTCTTGGTGCCATGGCAGGCTATCCTGCGGCGCGAGCGTTTCCCGACCTCAAGGCCAACGTCTCCTTCTCTTCTCCGGGGGCGGCGTGCTGCGGGTTCCCCACACTTGGCTTCTCTCTCAGGCAGAGGGGATACTAGGGAAAGGGTATTTCGCTCCATGCGGGTATCTTCCACTGAGCTGCGGTGACTAGCTCAGGCAAGCAGCAGCAGCATCCCCAAACCCAACTCTGATTTCCCAAGGAACGCTGTGCTTTCCCAGGGGAGATGCCCAGGCAAAGAGGCTTTCGCTGGATGCGGGTTTCTCCCAACGCGAGACTGGGCTCATGCAAACTGCAGCAGCCCGCAGAACATTTCTCAGCGAATGCTGTGCTTTCGCAGAGGCTTTGGCTTGGCGCGAACAGCACTTCGCTGCTGCTTCCTCAGCAAGGCTTCAGTTGCGTCAGGGAAGAAGAGCTGCGGGAGAGCTGGTGCGTCTTGGGCCTTACTATCCCGGGCTCCATGTTCGCATCCTGGGTTCACCCTGCCAGGCCGAACTAAGCAGACGCAGCCACAACCCTGCAGTAGCGTGCGTAGCCTAGTATGGCACTCTAGGCACGCTACCATCTCCCAGGGTAGGCATCGCTTGGCCTTTTACTCTGGTGCTCAGGCGGACTCGCGGACTAGGCCAGTGCTTTCCCCAGAGGAAAGGAGAGGTGACAGGATCCCTGCACACGGCCCGTGCACTGAATAGGGAGCTTTGGGGGACTGTCCCCACTCGTGCCCCTTAAACCCCGTGCCTTCTCCAAGCTTCCACATCCTGGA
>NW_026745492.1:0-605 GCF_022355385.1 Mustela nigripes
CAGAGAGAGATCACAAGTAGGCGGAGAGGCAGGCAGAGAGAGAGAGAAGAGGAAGCAGGCTCCCTGCCTAGCAGTGAGCCCGATGTGGGGCTTGATCCTGGGACCCTGGGATCATAACTTGAGCCAAAGGCAGAGGCTTAACCCACTGAGCCACCCAGGTGCCCCTAAATAAAATCTTTAAAAAAATAAATTAGTGTTGTGACAATGAGCTACTCTGTTTTATTCTGTAGTCTAAGGAAATGGTGCCAGACATCACTAAGATGTTGGGCGGTTCTAAAATTCTGACTTTAAATTATTTGTGTGCTTCAGAGATTTGGGCAGAAGAAAGGGAGGAGCCCAGCATCTGTGAACACCTCTGTTACCTGTGTTGACCATGGAACAGGTAACCTTCTGTAGGCATTATTTTGATTTCTTGGTAGGATTGTTTTTTTTTTTTTTTTAAAGATTTTATTTATTTATTTGACAGAGAGAAATTACAAGTACACTGAGAGGCAGGCAGAGAGAGAGAGAAGGAAGCAGGCTCCCTACTGAGCAGAGAGCCCGATGCGGGACTCGATCCCAGGACCCTGAGATCATGACCTGAGCCGAAGGCAGCGGCTTAACCC
>NW_026745492.1:705-2592 GCF_022355385.1 Mustela nigripes
AGCGGGACTCGATCCCAGGACCCTGAGATCATGACCTGAGCCGAAGGCAGCGGCTTAACCCACTGAGCCACCCAGGCGGCGCCCCTCTTGGTAGGATTGTTAAAGGAGCTTTTGTCTCAAGTTCCTCTCTTTAGTGGTAATTAGAATGGTAATGGAAATTTTTGTCTTTTACCATCCATGGGCCGGATCCTGGGCTCCCAGGGAAGCCATCCTTTAACATTTTACCAAGCTCAAAATGACTGGGCAAAACCTCAGAGTGTGGGCCATATTTCTTCCCCAAGTACATATTATACTTCTGCTTGGAGAAGAAAAAGATAACCAAAAAGTGCCATTGCAGACATGAAGGTAAGAAAAACAAACGAACCTTTCCTGCTCCCGTAAGATTAAAATCACACTGACTTGCACATACTGAACACATAAGAAAAGGTCTAAGTTTCTGGAATGTTCTTCCTCATGATGATGTGTAACTCTGTATGTAAAACGAAACAGAGTGAATATAGAAACCTGCCCCAGATGTTCCTCCCCCGGAGCACTCCCTTCCTTGTGAAGATTGTATCTCCCAGGCAGCTGGCGTGACTTGGGTCTGAATAAACTCTCTTCCTTTCTCTCTCAAATGTTTAAAAGGGGTTGCTCTTTTAGTTTCGACAATAATAGTATGTTTTCATTTTAAGTGGAAAACCAATGTTCCTGGTTCACACCCCCATCAACACAGAAGGGGGGTTGTTCTTCTTCATCCTGGAGGTTCCCTGCAGAACCAAGCATATATGTAGATTTTCCAGCATAAATGGGCTCATCCTAGAAGGATGCTCGGAAGGTCGGAGAAGCACTGTCCACTCCACAGGTGAGACCAGAAGGTGAAGCTTCTCCCACTTAGAGCATTACTTGTGGGGTCTTAAAATTGCCTTGGAAATGTGGGAAACCACTGCATTTCCTAAAGCCCAAGCCTGGGAAGGTCTGAGAGCAGCTGACCTTGCCAGGAGTCAGGAAGAGCTCGGCAGGCGGGGCTGGTGCAGGGCTCAGAGGGTGGTCTGCAGCTACATGGGTCTGCAGAAGGGGCCAGATGTCTGGGGGGGCCCTGCCCACCGCCCATGCCTGCCCAGCTGAGCCAGGCATTGGGGCGCGGAGGCTCTGGGACCACCTGCATTCACGGGGAGGGGAGGGTGCGAGGGAGGGTTGCCTGGTACAGGCACAGCATCCAGTGGGCCGGGGCACCACCCTCCCCGACCAATCACCATGTAGGTGTGGAGCTACCTCTCTGTGGGCGGATCCTGAGCTGTCTGGGATGCCCAGGTGGGGCAGGCGAAGGTGATCTTGACAGGTGGAGTTCTCTGGTCAGTTAGGACACGCTGTGGGCCAGGGTGGGGGTCCCATGGAGATAGGGCGCCAGCCAGGTGGGATGTGGGGTCCTGGAACAATCTAATCCCAGGAACTCAGATGAGTTTTCTTTTTCCCTTGAAAGTCTCTTCTGCCCAATGTCCATCTACTGGCCCTCTCCCCAGACTCCTGAACTCCAGGGCACCCACTCACATGAGGTTTTGTGGGATGGGTTGAGGGCGGTTCAGGGTTTCCGGTGTTCCCTGGGAAGAGCACACCTAACATCCACACACAGTCCCCAAAGTTCAGTGGGCTGCCCTCTTGTCCCCCAGCACAGACAATGCAGGTAATGGACCTTGAGCATCACCCTGAGTTTAGCAGGGTGTCCCTGTTGTCGCTCTCGGCCCGCAAGAACGACCCGCAGACGAGGTGAGTGGCAAGCTTCTTTTATTACTAATACTAATGGCGGCCGCGCCACACCAAGCACTTACAGCAGTATTTATCCACGAAGTTCACCCGTTCTCGCCCCCCTATTTGGCCAATCATAACGCCGTGCACGCAGTGTCCTTGTGG
>NW_026745493.1:0-2592 GCF_022355385.1 Mustela nigripes
GCCAAGAGATGCCTACACCGGGAGATGGTAGTGTGCATAGAGTGCCATCCTAGGCAACGCACGCTGCTGCAGGGTTGTGGCTGTGTCTGCTTAGTTCACCCTGGCATGGGGAACCCAGGGCCTCAACATGGAGTCCGGGAAAGCAAGGCCCAAGAGGCAGCAGCTCTCCCGCAGCTCTTCTATCCTGATGTGACAGAGCGAACAGCCAAAGCCTTGCTGCGGAAGCAGCAGCGAAGTGCGATTGGTGCCAGGCTGAAAACCTCTGCGAAAGCATAGCAGTCGCTTGGAAATCAGAGTCCGTTCTGTGGGCAGCATGGCTGCTGGCCTTAGCCTAGTATTGGCAGCATGGCAGGTGAAACCCGCATAAAGCACTGGCACAACATCTGGGAAAGCACAGCATTCTTTGGCAAATCAGATTCGGGTCTGTGGGTTGCTGCCTGTTGCTTTCCAGAGCTAGTCTCCACAGCACGGTGTAATAAACCCGCATGGAGCGAAATCCTCTTTGCCTGGGCATCCCCTCTGCCTGAGAGAGAAGCATGGTTGCATATGTCTGTCACTGCGCTCCCTAGGAGCAAGTGTGGGGAAGGCGCAGCACGCCGTCCCTGGGGAAGAGAAGGAGCCCTTGGCCTTGGGGTCCGGAAACGCTCGGGAAGCAGGATAGCCTACCATGGCACGAACAGCAGGGCGGTGGCAAGACACGTGTCACCCGCTCCCTGTAAGGAGAGATGGAAGCCTGGCTGCTAAGTAGACAAGAGTGGATGACTAGGGCAGGGGTGCGTGCTCCACTCTGAGGAAGGAGTCTGGGCAGAAGGCAGGCCTGTCCTGTGCCTCAGGTCCCAAGGGGACAGCATCTCCTTGGCCACCTGTCCCAAGGGCAGACGGCCTTGCCACCAGGTGCCATACCTGGAACTCGCAGAAACAAGCCCATGGAGAAACCGGCAGTCAGAAGCGCTGTTCCACCAAGATGTGGCAGCGTTGTGGGTGGCAGGGGGTGTCCCGCGGAAGGAGGGGAGACAGTACCCCACAGTTCCCAATCCTAGTGCACGGATCTTGTGCAGGGATCCTGTCGCCTCCTCTCTCCTGTGGTGAAGGCACTGCCCTAGACCCCGAGTCTGCCTGATCGCCGGAGAAACGGCAAAGCCTTACCTACGCCAGGAGATGGTAATAGGTATAGAGTGCCATGATAGGCCGCGCACGTTGCTGCAGGGTTGTGTCTGTGTCTATTTGTTCGGCTTAGCAAGGTGAAACCCGGGCGCGATCTTGGAGTCCGGAAAAGCAAGGTCCCAGAGGCACCAGCTCCCCCGCAGCTCTTCCCTGCCGCTACAGAGCGAACAAACAAAGCCTTGCTGAGGAAGCAAAAGTGAAGTGCGATTCGTGATAAGCTGAAAACCTCTGCGAAATCATAGCCGTCGCTGGGATATCAGAGTCTGTTCTGTGGCTGCTGTTGCCTCTTGCCTTAGCCTAGTATTATCAGCATGGCGGGAGAAACCCGCATTAAGCGAAAGACTCTTTGCACAGGCATCCCCTCTAGGAACGCACAGCATTCTTTGGGAAATATGTCGGGTGTGGGATGCTGCCTGCTGCTTGCCGGAGCTGGTCTCCACAGCACGGTGTAATAAACCGGCATGGAGCGAAATCCGCTTTGCCCCGGCATCCCCTCTGCCGGAGAGAGAAGCGCAGTGGCGCCTGTGGAAAGAGCCTTAAGGAAAGGGACACGGCTGTCACTGCAGAGCGACGGAAGCCTGGCTGCTAAGGAGACACGAGGGGAAGATGAGGGCAGGGTAAAAGGCTCCACTCTGAGGAAGGAGTCTGGGCAGAAAGCATGCCTGTCCTGAGCCTTTGGGCCCAAGGAGACAGCAGCTCCTTGGCCACCTGTCCGTGGAGGAGGCATGGGCTTGCCACCAGGAGCCTACACTGAACTCGAGAAACAACTCCCAGAAAGAACTGGCCATCAGATGCCGTCTTCCTCCAGGATGTAGAAGCTTGGAGGAGGTTCGGGGTTTAAGGTGAAGGCGTGGGGACAGTCCCCCAAAGCTCCCTATTCAGTGCAGGGGCGGTGTGCAGGGATCCTGTCACCTCTCCTTTCCTATGGGGAGAGCACTGGCCTAGTCCGCGAGTCCGCCTGAGCGCCAGAGTAAAAGGCCAAGCGATGCCTACACCGGGAGAGGTTATAGTGCATAGAGTGCCATCCTAGGCTACGCACGCTCCTGCACGGTTGTGGTTGTGTCTGCTTAGTTCTGCCTAACAGGGTCAACTCAGGACGCTAACATGGAGCCCGGGAAAGCAAGGCCCAAGAGGCACCAGCGCTCCCGCAGCTCTTCTTCCCTGAAGCGACTGAAGCCTTGCTGAGGAAGCAGCGGCGAAGTGCTGTTCGCTCCATGCCAAAGACTCTGCGAAAGCACAGCGTTCTCTGAGAAATGTTCTGCGGGCTGCTGCTGCTTGCCTGAGCCCAGTCTCGCGGTGAGCGGAACCTGCATACCGCAAAAGCCTCTTTGCCTGGGCATCTCCCCTGGGAAATCACAGCATTCGTTGGGAAATCAGAATTGGGTTAGGGGATGCTGCTGCTGCTTGCCTGAGCTAGTCTCCACAGCA
>NW_026745494.1:0-1872 GCF_022355385.1 Mustela nigripes
CTTTGTGTATTTTTGATTAACAGTCCTTTGCCAGATGTGTCTTATGCAAATTTTTTCTCATAGTCTGTGCTTTGCCTTTTCATTCCCTTGGCATTGTGTTTCACAGAGTAGACATTTTTAAATTCAGTGCTTGTGCTTTTGTAGCTAACGTTATTGCCAAAACCAAGGTCATTTAAATTTTCTTCTATATTACCTTCTACATGTTTCATGTTTAGGTTTATAATCCAATCTGAGTTAATTTTTGTGAAGAGTGTATGATATCTGCCTGGATTTATTTTATTTTATTATTTTATTTTATTTTTATTTTATATTTTTACATTTAGCTTCACCATTACTCCAGAACCATTTGTTTAAAAGATTTTATTTTGCTTTCTTGTATTGCTTTTGCTTTTATATTAAATATAAAATATAATTGATAATATATATTCTGTTCCTTTAATCTAGTCTTTCTGTGGTATTACAATATCTTGCTTACAATTATCATTATGGTAAACTTTTTTTAAAAGATTTTATTTATTTATTTGACAGAGAGAGAGATCACAAATAGGCAGAGAGACAGACAGAGAGAGAGAGATGAGGAGAAGCAGGCTCCCTGATGAGCAGAGAGCCCGATGTGGCTCTCGATCCCAGGCCCCTGGGATCATGACCTGAGCCGAAGGTAGAGGCTTAACCCACTGAGCCACCCAGGCGCCCCATCATTTTGGTAAACTTTGAAGTCAGTCCTCAGTCTTTGTTCTCCTTCAACACTATTTTGACTATTGTGAGTCTTTGCCTCTCCATATAAACTTTAAAATAAGTTTGTTAATATTAAAAAAAAGAACATGCTGGAATGCATTAATTGTATAGATAAACTTGGAAACCAGTGGCCTCTAGAGCTTAGCAGGAGATAGACTATGGACATCAGTTGTCACAGTGGTGCCTCTGGCAGAACCTATTGCAAATCCGTAGGCAAAATGAGACCTAAAGGATCTGAGAGAATGTCTAAGAAGTACTTGATACATCCCTTGGTATGGTTTATTGAAGTGTCCACCTGTCTGAAAGCTGGGGAATCTAGATAAGGGAGGGAAAATTAGTTATGATAAAACATATCAACAAACATGAATAAATTTTGTAAAACTAATTGTCATGACTCATATACAGTATGACCAACAGAGGGACCATCAAAAGGAAAGCATCCGTTATGTTTATTGTGAAATTTTTAATTCAAAATAAAGCAATGAGAGGGGAAGACACAATGAGAAAATTACCATTTTTTAAATGGTAAACTTCTTACAAAATGGAACAGGTTTTACATTCTAATTAGTATATTGAAAAGTAAAACATTGGGACGCCTGGGTGGCTCAGTGGTTTGGGCTGCTGCCTTCGGCTTGGGCCATGATCTCAGGGTCCTGGGATCGAGCCCCGCATCGGGCTCTCTGCTCCGCAGGAAGCCTGCTTCCCTCTTTCTATCTCTCTCTCTCTCTGCCTGCCTCTCTGCCTACTTGTGATCTCTGTCTGTCAAATAAATAAATAAAATCTTTAAAAAAAATAAAAGTATCACATTAAAAAATAAAATTTTAATTTAAAAAAATTATGTAATTTTTAAAAAAGGTTAAAAATAGGAGAACCATTTTTCTTATAACTCGAAAATACATTGTATATATATCTATCAAAAATAAGTTGTCGGGCGCCTGGGTGGCTCAGTGGGTTAAGCCACTGCCTTTGGCTCAGGTCATGATCTCAGGGTCCAGGGATCGAGCCCCAAATCGATCTCTCTGCTCAGCGGGGAGAATGCTACCTCCTCTCTATCTCTGCCTGCCTCTCTGCCTACTTGTAATCTCTCTCAGTCAAATAAATAAATAAAATCTTAAAAAAAATAACTTGTCATGGGGG
>NW_026745494.1:1972-2592 GCF_022355385.1 Mustela nigripes
TGCCTTTGGCTCAGGTCATGATCTCAGGGTCCAGGGATCGAGCCCCAAATCGATCTCTCTGCTCAGCAGGGAGAATGCTACCTCCTCTCTATCTCTGCCTGCCTCTCTGCCTACTTGTAATCTCTCACAGTCAAATAAATAAATAAAATCTTAAAAAAAAAATAACTTGTCATGGGGGCGCCTGGGTGTCTCAGTGGGTTAAAGCCTCTGCCTTCGGCTCAGGTCATGATCCCAGGATCCTTGGATTGAGTCCCACATTGGGCTCTCAGCTCAGCAGGGAGCCTGCTTCTTCCTCTCTCTCTGCCTGACTCTGCCTACTTGTGATCTCTGTCAAATAAATAAATAAAATCTTTTATAAAAAAAAATTTTAAAAAATAACTTGTCATGTCTGGAATCAGGAGCATATGGAAAAAAAATAATATCTAAGGACAATACTTCTGCCATGTTTTGTGCCTTGCTAATATTTTTAAACAGTCAGGCAACTTTTAGATTTATTGAAATACCTGCTAAGATACCAGCAGTGCCTTTTGGAGCCCTATGACTATAAAAATTAATTGAAAAAAAAATTAATTGCAAATATTCAAAATGTTTACTATGGTGTGACTATTTAGGGCCACCAC
>NW_026745495.1:0-2592 GCF_022355385.1 Mustela nigripes
CTATTGTCATGGAGCTCACCATGATGTGTTTCTATCACTTTCAAAGAGAGTTCTGTTCCCGTACAATACCATACATCCTGGCTGCTGACCTGGGGCCATGCCATGAACCCACATGGCACCTTTCTGTTAGAGAAGATCAACCCTGCACCTCATAGAAAATGTTCCTAATTGGGGCGTCTCTGTGGCTCAGTGGGTTAAACCTCTGCCTTCCGCTCAGGTCATGATCTCAGGAGCCTGGGATCGAGCCCCGCATTGGGCTCTCTGCTCAGCAGGGGGCCTGCTTCCCCTTCTCTCTCTACCTGCCTCTCTGCCTACTTGTGATCTCTCTCTCTGTCAAAAAAATGCAGGAAATCTTAAAAAAAAAAGAAAAGAAAATGTTTCTAATGAAGTGCAAATCCATCAGGAATACGGTGTAAACAGTGGTACACTGCCTTCATGGTAGTCAGTAATTCTAACAAGGGTTGACCACTCCCTACCATCTCGCAAAACTTCTGTAAGATTTTATAGGCGAGATAAACATGCCAGGCAAAGTGGGTGCAAGGCAAGATTTATTAAAGGCACTCTCCTGCGAAGTTTCAGGGCTCAAGAGAAGGGGAGCCAGGAAAGTTGCTCTGGGAGGAGGTGGGCACCCTCAGGAGAGGTTCCTTGACTCCGGAAATGGAGAGGGGGAAGTCACACTGGGAGGGAGTTGGTGGGGGTCTTTTATCTGTTTCCTGCATAAGTATCAGGTTACCTATGGAGATGTGACCTGCGCATACATCCTTTTGGTGGGAGAGTCAAGGGTGAAGGAAAAGGGGGGGCTGGAAGATGGCGGGACCCGGTAGCAGTCATTTCCATTGTTCCTCCTGCACTCCAGGAGCCTCTGGAGCCGGTGGTCATTTCTATTGTTCCTCCTGCACTCCCGGAGCCTGCCAACCCAACATTCCGACCTTTTTGGTGTAATGGGGGCAGCGACTCAGATCTGGCTACCTCCTGCTGGTAAAGGGGCGTCATCATAGGGTCCTTTGTATGTGGATAGGCAGGTATAGGGATCCAGGGGGAGTTGGTTGACAGTGACCCTGGAAACCTCATGTATGCGTTCCTGAATGAAGCAAAGAACACAGGGGGTGATAAGTCCTAATAGGCAGAAGAGAATAATGGGACTTAGGATTGGAATGAGCCAGGTCGTTAAGGGGGAGAGCCACCATTGAGAGTGTTTTATTACAGGGTGATGCTGGCCACCAAGGGAGTCGCAGATTTTGTCAGGGCACTGATATTGGTTTCAACTACACTGGATTCATTGAAATAATAGCAGCATTCTTCATTGAGGAATAAACAAGTTCCTCCCTTGTCTGCAGTGAGCAGGTCCAGGGCTCGCTGGTTCTGTAGGGCTTCCTGGGCCACTGAATTAATCTGTCATTGTAGAGATGCCAAGGACTCAGCTGAGACTTCCATGGATGTTCAGAGTTGTTCAGATAAATCTCGGGTAGCGCCTATGGAGTGAGCTATGGCCCTGGTGCCCAGCCAGGTGGCCACTAGGGAAGACACCAAGGAGACCCCAATAACAAGAGGAAGAAACACAGCCCTTTTTTGTCACAGGAGGTGGGTGGAGAGGACGGCCATTTCCGCTTGGGCTGGCACCCTCCAGACTGGAAATCTGTGGTGACGAGCTGACTACACCTTGTGGTGCCCTAGTTTCCACTAGGAAGAAGTACCACCTGAATTCAGGGTCACCTGAGGGACAGCTATGGGGGGGTGTAGAAGGAGGAGGGTGAGAAGAAGTGGTGCGGGAAATCTGCAACCACGTGGGCCCCAGGGTTTGGGAAGTACAGCCATCCTATTGTGGGGCTGGTTTTAGAGAGGAGATGTGTACCCATGGGTGGTGTCCTAGGAATTTTGCCCCTGTGGGAGTTGTAAGAATAACAGTATGGGGGCCGGTCCACCTGGGCTGTAACAACTTTGGGTGAAGTTCTCCTAGGAGAACTTGGTCCCCAGCATTTAGGGCCTGGGGGAAGTCTCCACTCGGGCTCTCAGGGGCGAGGATGGTTGAACCTGCATGAGCCCTTAGGAGGGCTCGTAAGAGGGTCTGATAGGGCATATAGCATAGGAGGGGTGGAGCAGAGGCAGGCAGGTTGTGATTGAGTAGAAAGGGCCTGCTGTACAGGAGCTCAAAGGGACTGAGACCTGATGGGTGGCTAGGGGAGGCCCTAAGGTGGGTGAGTGCTAGTGAGAAAAGGGTTTGCCAAGACAGTCAGGTTTCAAGAGTGCATTTGGTGAGTTGTTCCTTGAGGAGGCCATTGGCCCTCTTGACCTTACCCGAAGATTGGGGGTGGTAGGGGATATGGAGTTTCCAGGTGATGTTGAGGCTCTCAGAGATCTGTTGTGTGATGCTGGAGATGAAGGCCGGTCCGTTGTCCGATTGTAGGGTTCGAGGGAGTCCAAACCTCGGAATGATGTGCTTAATGAGAACAGCGGCAACCACCTCTGCTGTTTCCCTAGTGGTGGGAAATGCCTCGATCCAGCCTGTGAAGGTGTCCACAAGAGTTAGTAGATATATAAAGGTTTAGTGTCGAGGCATGTGATTGAAGTCAAGTTGCCAGTCCTCGCCTGGCT
>NW_026745496.1:0-2591 GCF_022355385.1 Mustela nigripes
ATTTTGAGACCCGGAGATTTCAGATCCGCAGGCTTTGCAGCCATCAATTGGAGAGAACACTCTGTTTCTCCTAGAGAGTACACCAACAAGCAACAAGGTGCAGACAGCCTGGAAACCATGACCAGAGACAATACCAGGAGACACAGTGGGAAGATGGTGGTTTCTGACAGTGCATCCATGACAGGTAGTGTTCGTGGAGATGACTCAAAGTGGGCACATTAAATTTTGGGCTTTTGCACCAGCAGCATAAAGATGAAGCTACTGGCCAAAGTTAAGAAGGTGAGGACATTAGCTGCTAACCCTGCAAACACGAAGTCCCAACCGTGGTTTTTTTTTGGGACTGCTATTCTTAGTCCAAGTTGCTTTGTCCCAGAAGAACAGACTCTCCTGAGGGGACAGGAAGAAAGCCCTGCCCACATTCTTTCTCCCGACCAGAGCCTTCTACGGGCCTTCATTCTGTTGAGTTGGTTGAATGTCTCCTTTCACAGGCACACCAGAGTCCACCAAGGTCTAGGGTGTATAGACGACCTTTGGTGCTTGGACACTTTTAAAGATTTGGAGGCCATTTGGCATGATGTCTGGAGACAATAGGGTTACTCCTGTCCTCCCTGTTGAAGACTCAAGACATGTTTCCAGGTATTCCCTTGGAGCTTTCCTTGGGTGGCCCTTTTCCTGGTTAGAAACACCCTAATTGGGGGGAGGATCATAGCCATGTGCAGGACGTGGAGTTCCTTTCCTTAGTCATTGTTTGATGCATGATTCTTTATTGCCCTATTGTGGGTAAGTTGAAATGATGGTTCCTTGCTTTTCTCTGGAGGTTAGAGAGCTGGTGGTGACAGTAACGAGCAAAGTCTGTGAATTCAGCATACAGAAGGTGACACTGATTCGCTTCACAAACTGCCTTGCTGAGAGACAAAGGCAGGTCCCGTGGTTGGGGTGGGCTTGGGATTCTCTAGGCCCACCCATGACTGCTCCAGCCAAGTGTAGTGATCAGGAGTGCTTTGGAGAGAAGAGTTTGCTATGAGCTCAAAGCTTGGTGACATCACAGAAGTGTGATTCAGAAACAGCAATTCCTATCTCATGACCTTTGAATCCTATAGTTTTAGATAGAAAGCCATGGGAAGGGCAGAAAAAGAACCCTCTGAGCCTGATCAAGAACTCAGGTTATCTTGTGTGTTCACTTTACACTTCCCCTTTCTAGACAAAGAGAAAAGAAAAGGACGTTCAGTATATGATCTTTTAGGCCAACCATTCTCCAGAGATGGCAAAGTTTTCCTATTTCTTCTGAAATTTCTAGAGATATCAAAAACAACAAGGCCTCTTGTATATCATCACGTCTCTCTGAGGTTTGTCATCCTATGGATGAGAGAGTGACATTATACATAATAGCTAATCCTTAAGGAGGAGCAATGGACAGCACTCCTTGTTACCATTATTTATCTCTACCTACTGTGTTAATGGGTATAACCCTGTTGACCAAGTCTCTTTAATCAAAGGAAAATTAATGGCCTATATCGATGGCCTGCAAGGCTCACTTGAACAGAACTGAGGATTGAGCTGCAATGTCCTTGCAAAGACTAGTGGATAAAGAAGGTGTAGTCCATACTGGCAACAGAGTATTCCTCAACCATTAGGGAGGATGAACTCTTGGTTCTTGCACTGACATGAATGCCACAGGACAGGGTTTGTGAAATGAAAAGGGCAAGGAGACAAAGGGAAATATCATATGGCTTTTCTCATATGTTCCCTAGGAGGAATACCACGGCCCTTAGTAGAAAGAAGGAAAAACTGAAGGGAGCTAAGTCAGAGAAGGAGACAAACCAGGAGTAACTCAGAACTCTGAGGAATCAAGCTGAGAGTCAAGGAAAAAAAGGGACATACAGGGAATGAGGGAACTGGCTAATGGGTGTTGAAGAGTTCTGGGATATCTCAGGGGGAGTACAAGGTCATATATGGAACTACAGCATCACTGAATACTCTGTTAAAAATGGATGATGGATGACAGGCTGGCTTCCTCAACAGTACAAAATAAGAAAATAAAAACAAGCTGGCCCTTTCAAATACAGGTGAAGACAGACAGAGAAAATGAAAGAATTATATTTTATTATGTTTAATTATTGAAATGGAATATAATTTATTTCCTGAAATGTCATTATTTGAATTGGGTCTTTATACTAGTAAATTAGAGTTCATCCACCTCCTCCATTTGTGGAATCGATGAGAAGAAAATGGCATTGCCTTCCCTAAATGTCTAGAAGAGTTGAACAGAAAATGATTTGCACCTCACCATCTGTGTGTTGACAGGGGTTTGATTACTGCTTCAAACTCTTTAGTCACTACTACAGAGCTGAGATTTGGTAGGTTTCCTGACCTAATCTTTGGAGTGAATATGTGTCTTGGAATTTATCCTTTTCTCTCAGTGCTTTTCTTTTGGGTTTGCTTCATTAGTGCTACTCTTCACTTCCTCCCCATCTTTTGTGTCTTATGTGTGTGTGTGTGTGTGTGTGTGTGTGTGTGCTCTCTGAGTGTGTTTCAAATAACAAGTATAATTAAATTGATGGAGATAGGAAGTCGGTATTTAATGGTTAGCA
>NW_026745497.1:0-2591 GCF_022355385.1 Mustela nigripes
GCTCCTTTATGATAAATTGCTGATACCGTATAGTAAAAGCTATTATGTGATCTTTTACAAAGCATTTCCTATCTTTGCATTCTCATGTGCCAAGACAGACACGGATTATTGAAAACCCTGAAGACAGTGCTCTTGCATTTAAATTGCCTGTAACCTTCGTGTAATAGATTTATGATTGATGATAGATTTAGTTAAAATAGAACTATTAAAAATATTTACTCTCAGTTAATGATTTCAATCTATGCTCATTTAAGTAACTTGCTGCATAATCCCTTTCTATTAAACCATAGTGCAAGGACCAATGCTGCGTTTCTGACAGAACCCCAAGCAATTTTTCTAGAATGGCCATATGCGTATATATCAGGCGTCCTGTTTTCATTCCCTTTGTGGAGCACCTACCCTGGAGGTCATGTAATAACCAAAAACCAATAAAACAAACAAAAAACCCAAACATCCAGGTCGAAGTGCCATCCCTGCCTGGAGACAAGGAGACTGCTCAGACAGATGCTGGGCAGGCATCTCAGCCCAGGCCTGTGCTGGGGAAGCTGGTTCCTGGCTTTGGGCACAATCAGGAAGCCAGCAAACTGACCCGAGAATGCAGCCAGGGTTAACAGGACTGATGATCTTTTCGCAGCCAGGCCAAGAGCGGACACCCGCTCAGGGAGCCAGGCTAGGAGGCTGCCCAGCGCCCTGCTGTCAATGCTCCCAGCCCGCCCGGGCTTCGCCCCGCCCCCCAGCCGGGGCAGGGCCTCAGGAGGGAGGGGGGTGGGGGCGGCGCAGAGAAGGGGCTTTGCTAATTGCCAAAGCAGGAAGTGAGCTCCCGGAGGACTCAGGAGGGAGGGGAGCGGGGGCGGGTTGAGGGCGGCCAGGAGAAGGGGCTTTACTAATTGCCCAGGCGGGAAGTGAGCTCCCGGAGGACGAGGAGGAGAGTCTGGGTGGAGGGGGAGGGGCAGGCGGAGGAGGGGCCTGCAGCGCCAGGGTGCTGTGCTGTGGCCCAGTCGGGAATGCAGGACGCACCTTACTGGACGCCAGTGCGCTCCCCAGTGCGCTCCCGCGCTCCAAACTAGCCCCAGAGGCCGCGCTCTCCCGTTCTTGCCGCCTGCTGCCCTCCCCGCCCCATCGCTTTCTCGGAGGGCCCTCTGCTCACCCATAAAGTGACACCGCGCCGCGCCCTCACCTGGAGGAAAAAATGCCGGCCACGAGAGGGGAGGGGGGGTGTCGGGGCCCAGCCTCCTGGCAACCCCAGGGCACACGGACCACCCCCGACACTGCACCGCACCCAGTCCGCAAGGGGTGGGGCCGAGGACAGCAGCGCACGAGGTAGCCCCCCCACGCCCCCCCCCCCCCCGCGCAAGCGGGAGGGCTAGGCCCCATCGTTTGGGACTGCCATGCTCCTGTCAGAGCCTCCTGCCATTCCCAGGGCACCCAGAACCCAGAGAGTGAGGCCTTGGGTGCTTTCTAGTGACAGATTCAAGGCAATTTTTCGACTTTGGGACTTCAGAGTTAACATAGTTTTCATTTTTGATAATTATTTTTGTGTGGGGGCCATAGCTTTTCTTTTGACCTATGGTTGTTTTCACTCCCGGTTCTGAAGAAGCCTCTAAATCCTAACCCTGTTGAGGACTCCGAAAGCTTTCAGAGCAGCAGTGCTGGGGGACAGTGTGGACACATGGTTTGGTTTCTCCTCTGGCGTGATTCTGTGGCAGCACCTCTCTGTCCTCCTCAGACTTCAGAGCAATATCTGAACAAGTGGAGAAGGGACCAGGGGGTGAGGAAGGTGGCCACAGAAGAGTGACTTCTCTGGAGGGTGGCTGAACTAGCAAGTGAGCATGTTAGTCCAGCTCTGCCTGCAGTCGGGATGGAGCTGAACAGGGGCCAGGGAAGGGGAGGAGGTGCAGAGAGCAGGGACAAAGGGACCAAAGAGGAGATTCAGATGAAGGGAAGTAATGGGGAGGAAAGAGAAGAAACTCTAAAAGACAGGCATGTAGAAAGGAAAAGGGATGAAGTGAGCATTGGGAAAGGGCACCACGAGGGAAGGAGAGAGGGGAAGGGAAGAGGAAGGAAGACAGGAAAGGGGAAAGGGAGAAGGGAGGAGTCAAGATGCCAGGGCTCCCCCTGCATGTGAAGAAGAGGTGGCTGGTCCAGCTTGTCAAACAGGGTGCTCACTCTTTGGTCCCAGTTTCTGCTGCCAGTGCTACTGGGCTTTTCAAGGAAGGCAGGCTGTCCCCTGGGACCTATTGGAGCCTACTGGAGCCCACAGGATGGTGGGAGAGGTACGATGCCACCGGGTCCTGTCCTGAGCTGCTCCCAGCCACCAGCCTCACCACATGGTGCAAGAGGGACCCCAGAACAAAGGAAGGACACAGGCCCGCGTGTCTGCTGGTGGCCCTGGCACTTAGCTCATCACAGTGAACCACAACGCCTCCTCAACCCAGGCTTTCAAAGCCTCCTTCTTCGTTCCTGGTTTTCATGTCTGTAGGAACATGAGCCAGATCTAACTCATCTCTGTCAGATTTTTATTAGTGGCTGTGATAGAGTAAGATAGCAATGCTCCAACAAACAGTCCGTTTGTTGGAGCATTGCTATCTTAC
>NW_026745498.1:0-2591 GCF_022355385.1 Mustela nigripes
TTCTGAAGCCTGAGAAGCTAGGTTGGGAATAGATGACGAGCTAAGGCATGGCGGGTCTGATGTGCTCAGTGTGCAGTCAGCTGTCTGGTATTGGTCAGGAAGTCCGGGCTCAGGCTGTGTGAGGCAGTGTATTAGACCCAGGTTTGTCGATATAATTTGGGTACAGAAGGGTGCCATGTAGTTCTCATTTGGGGTGTCTGGGAAGGTCCATAGGGCCACCTTTTTTTTGTTTCCTCTGGATGGCAGGCAGAGTGGTGCATTGTGGGTCCAGAATTGCCAAACCTGAGGTCTTGGGGGCCAGGAGCGTGAGCACGGATATTGGAGAACAGAAGCTTAACATAGGTTTAAGAGTTAGGGCAAGGCCGGCACTCTGGAGGCCTGGGCAAGGCCAGCACACTCTGCAGAGCTGAATCGAGATCTCCTGCATCTGAATTCAGGGCGAGGATCAGTCGTTGGCGCAGTTTGGAGTTCCAGTCCATGATTTCCCCTTCAGAAAGGGGGTGGGGGCTTCAGAATGCCATCACGGTTTTCCCATGTTGGGAGTTGTGACATGCTCCATAATGCAAGGATTCCTTCTGCAGGACATTTGAGACCTTTTGTATGGGGCCAGCACGTTCCATATGGAATGACGCCAGAGCAGGGTTCAAAGGATGGAGGCCTGGGCAACCCGCCTCCAATCTACATTGTCTCCTAGCGACAAGACAGGTTCTATCTGCTGGCTCTGGGGGAGCAACCAAGAGCCTGAGTTGAAATGGACTCTCCTGCGAATGGGGGCTAATGTGGGTTTGTGTCCATGGAGACCTTGGAATGGGCTGTGACACCGGGCCATGAAGGATTCTCCTAAACGGAAGTTTTGACACAGTTCCAACCTGCAATTTTCCCATGTGGAGAAGAGATTTGCTCTGATGGTGCCTCCAGAAACCCCCGCATGCTGGTATTTGAAAACATGCTTCTGAGGAGAGATGCCTGGAAACCAAAGCAATGGATCCGATTACGTCCTAGGGACCTGTGCGGTTCAATCTCCTTCTCTGGTGACATCGACCTTCGATATGAGTCGAGGTAGAAGCTCAGCTTGTGTCCGACCCCCTTGTTTGTCCCGGGCCTCCTACACTATTGGGATGCCTTCAGGTCTTTGGAGGTTTCTCCTAAATTGTAGGCATGTGGTCAAGTAAATGGGCAGAATTCCATTGGAGTGGGCAGGCACAGGCCTGATGTGTGGCCCCAGGCGCCCCAGCCTGGAGGGTGTGTGGGCCAGGACTATGGGGATAGAAGTCTGAAAACACTAACTCGGATTTCGTTTGGGGACGTAAGTATGGCAGGCCCAATCTACAAACCATGAGGAGAACTCTTTGCGATATGAAGAAAGTGTGAGTGTGAGGCATTTATTCAGGCTGTTCTCTCTGGATTTTTGTTTCAACAATGGCCGTGGAATGTCGAAGAGGCCTCATGGGCCATGGTCGAGTCTTCCTCTCTGTGGATCTGGCCTGAACTCAATTGTTTTGGGTCAATCTTGGGGATCGGAGGAGTCCTTTCAGTTTGGTTACCTCAGGTGTCCCACCAAAAGAGGGATTTCAAAGCAGAGCCCTGGGGAGAGGCGAATGGACAAACCAAACTATGGTTAGTTCCAGCCACTGAGAGGCCTTCCTTAAGGACAGAACTCACGCTGAGGGTCACAATGTGTGTTTATGCCTTCTAGGCGCTCAGGCACGGGCGGGGACTCATGGTGCACACTCTTGCTCCTACACTGAACATTGGGCTCCATGCCAACCACATGTATTCTTGCCATGAGGAAGTAGTTGTTCTGGTTTTTTCATCTCTTTCACCCCTGGGCAGTGATTGGAGTTAAGGTCTAGGTTTTGTAATCTAAAAACCAAGAATGGGAAGAGATGACGACTTAAGAACATGTCGGGTCCGACGGGCTCAGTGTGGGTCCAGCTCGCTGAGTGTTGGTCGGGAGGTTCAGGCCTAGGCTGCGTCAGACCAGGCATTAGTTTTCAGGGTATATTGTATAATTGGGGTACAGTCGACTGCCGTGCAGTTTGATCCTCATTTAGCGTTTCTGGGTAGCCCCAAGGGCAAAGTTTTTCTTCTGTAGGGGAGGCAGACTGCTGCATTATGTCTACAGAATTCCCAAACTGTTTGCCCTGTGGGCAAGGAGTGTGAGGACAGAAGTATAAGAATACAAGATAGGCATAGGTTTCGGGGAGAGGGCACGGCAGGCACTCGCCGCAGATCTGAATCGGGACTTCGTGCATCTGAAGTCAGGGCGAGGTTCAGACCTAGGCTCAGGTTGCATTTTCTGTCCATTATGGCCCTTTCTTGAAGAGGTCAGTATCTCATGGCCATGGAGATTTACCCAGGGTGGCAGTTGGGATATTCTCCAAGACACAAGGACTTTTTTCTGATCAGCAATTGAGAACTTTTGGATCGCTCCAGGATGTCTCATACGGAACGACGCCAGAGCAGGGATCTAAGGATGGATGCCTGGGCAGCCCGCCTCACATTCTAACTATCTCCTAGCTAATAGACAGTTTTGAAGTGCTTGCTCTAGGGGACCAACAATGGGGCTGCGTTGTAATGGACTCTCCTGA
>NW_026745499.1:0-2590 GCF_022355385.1 Mustela nigripes
CTGGAACACTGAAAAGAAATTTAAAATAATAAAAATTAAAAATAAATAAATAAAACAAAACACCATTACATTAACCAAAGAGGCATTCTGCATTGTTAGTCTAATGATCCCAGTCTAAAATTACCCTCTCCTATTTCCCTATTTAAATAATATCTACTCATCTTTAAGACCTTATTCAAGTGCTCTATTTGAAGTGTTCAAATTCTGTTCTGCCTAAAATTAGTTGTTTTATTTGAGTTGTTTTCCAGATTTCAGCGTAGAAGCCATGAAAACAGAATTAGGGAAATAAATGATGCCATGAAAGGTCAGAATGTCATTCCAATGTCAGAATTATTGAGAAGTTCTATTGGACATAGGAGAGCACATGTTGTGGTGAGCATTGGCTGTTATACACAACTAATGAATCACTGAACGCTACATCAAAAGCTAATCATGTACCATGCAGTGGCTAACTAACCATCATAATAAAAAAAGAGCTGTGTGATGAAGAATAAAAAGAGATGCTTGCACCAAAATAAATAAATAAATAAATAAATAAATAAATAAATAAAATAGTTGACATAGGATTACAAAGTTCAGACTTAGTTAGAATTGAGACAGCCACAGAAGTGGACTGTTACTGAATCTGAGGTTTGGCCCTACTAGCATTGTATTCTTCTTGAAAACACACCTACCTCCACTGCTCAACTTAAGAAATAAAGCACAATATCATCAATACAGCATGGAAGCATCATCCTTACTCCTGGACAATTACAGTACCCCTTGTCAGAGGTGATCACTATTATGAATTTTGTTTTACTTTTATTGTTCACTTTTTATTACATAGTAATATAACCTGACATAATATGAAATAAGATGTAGGTATTTAAACTACTGTAGGTATATAGCAGTATATGTATTTTTCTGCAGCTGGTCTTTTCAAGGCTTGTTAAGAAGAATAATTATGCATTAAAGATCATTGTGATTATTATCTCTGGAATGTACAAAAACATATTGCCCCTTTTAGGACCTATTCGCACAGTGGTCCCTATCAAATCCTTCACCTGATGCTGATTACTGACAATTCTGAGGACTGAGGTGGCAAGAGCATTGAGGCGGTGTCCCAGTGGCACCATCACTAAAGGCAGGGCCTTCAGGGAGGGGGATGGTCTCAATCAGCCTTCAACAACAAACGGTCCTTAATTGTCTCCTTCTTCTCAACCCCAGAGGTTACATTGCCATGTGAATAGAAACGAAATATTGGAAATTTCAATGGCTGTACTGAGTGGGGACAAAACATCTCATCACGTCTCCCTTCCAAGTATGACAAAGTCCTTGGGGACCTGGGGAAAATGAGTTCCTCACTATCAGTCTCTGTTCTCAGCCAGCTCAATAATGAGGTCTCCAGGCCTTCCTACTTAGGAAGAAGTGTGTACTTTGAGAATCTCTCTAACTACATTTCTAACTTTAAACAACAAACACTGCTCTTTAACCAGGTCCATAGAGATGTCTTCACCATTCTGGGAGAAAGGACAAGCAAGTGCCACAGGTCTCTGGCTTCTCAGAAAATAGTGGGGCCACCATCAGTAAATCAAACCAAAATGCTGTGGTCATTCCTCTCTGCCCTTCTAGACCATAACTGTATTATGGGTAAACAAGGTACGTATTTAGGGATTAAGAGGAAAACCCTATTCTTCCCTTAGAGGACAGAGAAAAGGCAGGAAAAATACAAGCGACCAAATCCCTGGGACACGTTTTGCTTTTGTTTTTGAGTATAGTTGACACAGTGTTATATTAGTTTCTGGTGTTCAATATAATGATTCAACAATCATATACTTTATGAAATGCTCACCATGATAAACATAGTCACTGTCTATCACCATACGAAGTTATTACAATATTATTTACTATATTCCCTAAGCTATACTTTTCATCCCTGTGACCTATCTATTTTAGAACTGGAATTTTCTGCTTCTTAATCCCCTTCTCCCATTTCACCCATCCCCCTACCCTCTCCCATCCCCCTTTGGCAACCACCAGTTTGTTCTCTCTATTTACAAATATGTTTCTGGTTTTCTTTGCTCCTTTTGTAGTTTAAGATTGAAATTTTGCCATTCACAACAATATGGGTGGTCCTAGAGGGTAGTCTGCCAAATGAACTAACTCAAACAGAGAAAGACGAATGTCACATAAGTTCAATTACATGCAGGATGCTGCTTTTATTGATTTGGATTTTTATCCATAAATCATATGTGAAACTTATGAATTATTGAACACTACATCTGAAACTAGTGATGTGCTATATGTTGGCTAATTTAAATTTTTAAAAATTTAATTTAATTTTTTCAGTGTTCCAAGATTCATTGTTGATGCACCACACCCAGTGCTCCATGCAATACCTGCCCGCCCTAATACCCACCACGGGGATCAGCTAACCCCCCCACCCCCCTTCCCTCCCAAACCCTCAGTTTGTTTCTCAGAGTCCACAGTCTCTCACGGATCCCCCTCTTCGATTTCCCCCAATTCACTTCTCCTTTCCTTCTCCTAATGTTCTCCATGTTATACTTTATGCTCCACAAGTAAGTGAACCATGTAATAATTGACTTTCTCT
>NW_026745500.1:0-2590 GCF_022355385.1 Mustela nigripes
AAAGACCTCGAATAGCCAAAGGGATATTGAAAAAGAAAGCCAACGTTGGTAGCATCACAATTCCGGACTTCAAGCTCTATGATATACATGTTTTAAAGAGATTGTGTTCTTGCCTTATAATTTTTGACACATTCTCGTTGAGTTATTATATGTCCTAACCCACTAGCTACTATTTTTGAAATTAAAAAAGCAATATATGTGATTAAAAAAAGAAAGCAATACAATATAATGGGCATTGAGAAACAGTGCCCCTAATACTGTCCCTAATGGTTCTATTCTCCTTCTTAAAGGAAATCACTATTAACAATTTCTTGTATCTTTCCAGATATTCTGATTATATACATGCATATATACACCTTAAAAATGGTAATAAGTTTTTATATACTGTTTTGTTCCTCACTTATTTGTTTAGCTTTACATATTGGGTACATTTTATGTCAGGAATATAGCTCTAATTTTAATATAGCCATAAAGTATTTACTCATATGGATACATTATGATGTATTTATTCAGTCTTCTGATTGACTCTGCCATGCCATTGTCTCAGCATATTGCTCCTACATACAGTAAAGCAATGTATATCCTTCTACCTGTATTTTGAGCACATGGACCATTTGTGTGCAAGATAGCCCTAGAAATAGAATTGCTGGTTCAAAATGTAAGTACATTTTACATTTTGATAGATAATGCCAAAATATCTTTTAGTGAGGTTCTACCAATTTGCATTCAATCACTGTGCTCATTCTCAAGGATACAGTAGTGGTAACATCAATCCTTTTGCAGCTCCTAAGAGGCAACAAATGAAATGATTAAAAGAATGTACTCTGAATGTAAAGCCTGGATTTGAATCCTGTCTTACCAGTTTGTGAACTTAGAGAATGTATTTAATATTTTCTGTACAGTGGTATTAACAATGAATGCACTCTTTAAGTTACTATAAGAAGTTTAATTAGTTAATGTATATAAAACACATTAAACAACATATACTTCCTAGATAATATTTAATACAAATTAGCTATTATTAAGTCAATCAAAAGGAGAGTCAGACAATAATCAAAAAGCACAAATAAATATAAAGTTACAACTATAATGATCATTTTGAAAGAGAGGCACTTGATTTCAGAGCCTATAGTACAGATCTTGCTCTGTCAGAGAAGGCTTTTCTAAAAACAAGTGATTGATGATTCAGTTGTGATCTAAAGGGTGATTTTGTGTTAACCAAGTGAAGATGTTCAAGAGGAACATTTGAAAAAGAGAGAATTGTGTCGAAAGTCTGTGTCAGGGGAGCAATACATAGTATGGGAAACTAAATGAAAAGAAAGAACACAGATGAGATAAGCCTGGAAAGGTAGGCAGAGTATGAGCAACATAGAATTGGACATATGCAAGCATTCAATAGCTTTGCATTTTTCTTTCCTCTTTTTCTCCTTGACCCACTCTTTCATATAGTATATGTAGAATCAACCCAAATTCGAGGTACATGTACTTGTTTTACTTTTACATTTTAATTACATGTATTTTATTATTATTGTTGTTGTTGTGATTTTTATTGTTATTTAGACTAAGCATGCAGTAATATTGTTAGGAATATTTCTGATTATTTCCTAATTATATATTATGGAGGCAGGAATTCCCTAATTTCTGGCAGACCAGAATTTTGCCTTCTGAAATGATACTAACCTATGATAAATTCCAAGTTATTTGTTATATCCCTATAATTTATAAAATGTAACAACTGTAACTGAAAATAGTTGCTAGGGACCCTCATGAGCTGTTGGTGGAAATGCAAACTGATGTAGTCACTGTGGAAAGCAGTACAGAAGTTCTTCAAAAAGGTAAAAACAGAAATACCATAAGATCCAGTAATTCTACTACTGCGTATTTACTCAAAGAATACAAAAACATTAATTTGAAAAGATATATGCATCCCTGTTTATTGCAGCATTATTTACAATAGTCAAATTATGGAAGCAGCCTGAACATCCCTCAATAGATAAATAGATGAGGTAAGTGCAATATATAGATGTACGCATGCATGTATGTATTGCTGAATATGAATATTATTCAGCCATAAAAGAAGAATGAGATCATGCCATTTGGCAACAACCTGAATGGATCTAGAGAGTATAATGCTAAGTGAAATAAGTCAGTTAGAGAGACAATACCATATGCTTTCACTCATATGTGGAATTTAAGAAACAAAACAAATGAACAAAGGAGGAAAAAAAGAGACAAACCAAAAAACAGACTTCTAACTATAGAGAACAAACTGATGGTTACCAGAAGGGAGGTGGGTGGGGGGATGAGGGAAATAGGTGAAGGGGTTTAAGAGTACATGTCTCATGATGAGCACTGAGCAATGAATAGAATTGTTGAATCACTGTATAGTACAGTTGAAACTAATGTAACACTCTATGGCAACTATACTGGAATTAATTTTTTTTAATATTCTATTTATTTATTTGACAGAGAGA
Organism: Mustela nigripes; assembly: GCF_022355385.1. NCBI lineage: Eukaryota > Metazoa > Chordata > Mammalia > Carnivora > Mustelidae > Mustela > Mustela nigripes. The sequence goes on from NW_026745500.1 coordinate 2,475, forward strand.
GAGGGAACACAAGAAGGAGGAGTTGAAGAAGGAGAAGCAGGCTTCCTACTAAGCAGGGAGCCCCATAAAGGGTTCAATCCCAGGACCCTGGGATCATGACCTGAGCCAAAGGCAGA
>NW_026745501.1:0-2590 GCF_022355385.1 Mustela nigripes
TACACCATACACAAAGATAAATTCTAAATGGATGAAAGACCTCAATGCGAGACAGGAATCCATCAAAATCCTAGAGCAGCCCATAGGTAGTAACCTCTTCGACATCAGCCACAGCAACTTCTTTCAGAACATGTCTCCAAAAGCAAAGGAAACAAAAGTGAAAATGAACTTTTGGGACTTCCTCAAGATAAAAAGCTTCTGCACAGCAAAGGAAACAGTCAACAAAACAAAGAGACAAGCAACAGAATGGGAGAAGATATTCACAACTGACACTACAGATAAAGGGCTGGTATCCAAGATCTATAAATACAAATAAAATCTTTTTAAAGATTTTAAAACTCCAAACTCCACACCCAAAAAAACAAATAATCAAGTCAAAAAATGTGCAGAACAACAGACTCATGAAAAAGTGCTCCACATCACTCCATATCAGGGAAATACAAATCAAAACCACAATGAGATACCACCTCACACCAGTCAGAATGGCTAAAATTAACAAGTCAGGAAATGACAAATCCTGGTGAGCATGCGAAGAAAGGGGAACCATCCTACACTGTTGGTGGGAATGCAAGCTGGTGCAACCACTCTGGAAAATAGCATGAAGATTCTTCAAAAAGTGAAAAATAGAGCTACCCTATGACCCAGCAATCACACTACGGGGTATTTACCCTAAAGATACAAAAGTAGTGATCAGAGGGGCACAGGCACCTGAATGTTTATAGCAGCAATGTCCACAATAGCCGAACGATGGAAAGAACCTAGATGTTCTTTCAAGATGAATGAATGGATATCAACAGATGAATGGATAAAGAAGATGTGGTATACACACACACACACACACACACGCGCGCGCAATGGACTACTATGCAGCCATCAAAAGAAATGAAATCTTGCTATTTTTGATGACATGGATAGAACTAGAGGGTATTATGCTGAGCAAAATAAGTCAATCAGAGAAAGACAACGATCGTATGATCTCCCTGAGATGAGAAAGTTGAGAGGCAACATGGGGGACTTGAGGGGTAGGAAAGAAATAAATGAAACAAGATGGGATCAGAAGGGAGACAAAGCATAGGAGACTCTTAATATCACAAAACAAACTGAGGGTTGCTGGAGGGAGTGGGGGTAGGGAGAGGGTGGTTGGGTTATGGACATTGGGGAAAGTATATGCTATAGTGAGTGCTGTGAAATGTGTAAACCTGGTGATTTACAGACCTGTACCCCTGGGGCTAATAATACATTATATGTTAATAAAAAAATAAAAAATTATATTTAAAAAATGGGCAGAAGACATAAACAGACACTTCTCCAAAGAAGACATACAAATTGCTAACAGATGCATGAAAAAATGTTCATCGTCATTAGCCATCAGAGAAATTCAAATCAAAACCACATTGAGATATCACCTAACACCAGTTAGAATGACCAAAATTAACAGGACAGGAAACAACAAGTATTGGAGAGAATGTGGAGAAAGGGGAACCCTGTTGCACTGTTGGGAATGTAAGTTGGTGCAGCCGCTTTGGAAAATAATGTGGAGGTTCCTCAAAAAGTTAAAAACAGGGTGCCTGGGTGGCTCAGTGTGTTGGGCCTCTGCCTTCAGCTCAGGTCATGATCTCAGGGTCCTGGGATCGAGTCCTGCATGCAGCTTCCTGCTCAGCAGGGAGCCTGCCTCCTCCTCTCTCTCTCTGCCTGCCTCTCTGCCTACTTGTGATCTCTCTCTGTCAAATAAATAAATAAAAATCTTATATAAACATATATAAATATATATTAATATCTAATATCTAATCATATATATTTTTTCATATAAAAAAGTTGGGGATAGTCTAATATATATATTAGATATATTTATTATAGATATAGTTTTATATATATATATAAATATATGTATGTGTATGTGGATATATATATATATATAAAAAACAGAGCTACCCTAAGACCCAGCAATTGCATTACTAGGTATTTACCCCAAAGATACAGATGTAGTGAAGAGAAGGGCCATATGCATTCCAATGTTCATAGCCGCAATGTCTACAATAGCCAACTGTGGAAGGAGCAGAGGTACCCTTCAACAGACGAATGGATAAAGAAGATATGGTCCATACATACAATGGACTATCCCTCAGCCATCAAAAAGGGTGAATACCAACATCTGCATCAACGTAATGGAACTGAAGGAGATTATGCTGAGTGAAATAAGTCAAACAGAGAAAGACAATTATGACATGGTTTCACTTATTTGTGGAACATAAGGAATAGCATGGAGGAATTAGAAGGAAGGGGAAAATGAAGGGGGGAAAATCGGAGGGGGAGATGAACCATGAGAGACTATGGACTCTGGGAATCAAACTGAGGATTTTAAAGGGGAATGAGGTGGGGGAGTTAAGTGAGCCCAATGATGGGTATTAAGTAGGGCATGTGTTGCATGGAGCCCTGGGTGTTATACACAAACAACAAATCACAGAACACTACATCAAAAACTAATGATGTATTGTATGGCGACTACCATACCATAATAAAAAAATAAAGAAGAAAGAAAGAAAAAGAAATGCTGGGATAGAAAAATAAATAAGTAAATAAAAGTATTCTA
>NW_026745502.1:0-2589 GCF_022355385.1 Mustela nigripes
TGAGGGTTTTCTGCAGCTCAAAACAGTAATGTTTCCTGCTTTGTGGCAGTGGAGTCCTGGGGTGCAGCTCTGGGGTTCCCAATCTGGAGGGCTTGGGGACCAGGTCTCTGGGAATGTAAGCCTGAACACACAACCTAGGGCTAGGTTTAGGTCCTAGGGGCATGGCACACCCATTCTGCCAGTGCTGAGGCTGTCCTCCCAGGGGACTGAGTAGAGGCCAGGACTGCCAGCATTCTGGGGCAACTCCGAGCACGTGTGCCTCTGGAGTTTAGAGCTCTTTCTGGCATGGTTTGGGCTGCGAACCCTCAGGAAAATGGTCCAGATCCAGGCAGCTTCTCTGAGGGCTCCCACCTCTGGATGCAAGTTCAAAAGAGGTTTCTGGCCAATTCACATGAGATTTCTGCCCAAATCGATATTGATTTGGGCAGAATTTTTGTGGGAATTGGCCGGCATTGTGGAGTGATTCTGGTCACGTGTGCTCCTAACGTCTGGATTGCTTTGTCGCTAGGTTCACATAGCAGCCACCGGTGACAATGGGCTGGGCCTGCACAGGTCCCTGAGAGCTCACACTGATGAGGGCAGAATTGAGTATGGGGGTCAGAGTGAATACCAGGCACTGGTTTTGTGGCCTGTGCGGGCTCTGATTGTGGTGGTCACCTCAGGAGGCATGCAGTTTTTTCCTGCTCTGAAGGTTTTGCACATCTCCAAAAGTCACAGTCTTATCCTGGGTGGCAAGTGTAGTTCTGTGGTCCTTCTCAGGGGCCCCCAGTCTGGAGGGACAGTTCCATTGTGGCTTGAGACCTGTGAGGCGTTGTGAGCTGGATTAGGAGACTCATGCCAGTTCATGAATCACAGATGAGATTGACTTGGTGTGTGTTTTGAACATAGAATGTATTCCTTCATCTAACAGTGTTTATTCCATTGGGCCTACGCGGTGGGGGAATGGCAGGCATCTAGAGTTATGTGGCTGTTTGAGGTCAGATAGTGACTTGGATGATGTCTTTTCCTTTGTCAAAGGTGATGTAAACTAATGGATTCATCTTTCCATCCAAAGAGTTCCAGTGAGGGCAGAGGGCACATTCAAAATGATTCCAAGGAGGCTTGGATGATTTAAAAGGGAATCCTGACCTTCTAGTTTTACTAAATAGATACTTGGACAGCTGTATTTTCTCTCCAGTTCATGGGTGGTGAAGTCAGAAGGAGAATCTTTGGGAATTCCCCCAGATAGAGGCATCCTGGTGGCTTCAAGGGGCTTGGCATGAGGAACCCTGGGGTGAATATCTGGGGCTGCTTGCCTGAAACTTGGTGAGTCAGGTTATCCCACAGGTTTTCCATTCCCTCCTAGGGAATTGCAGGAAGGTAACATTTTGCTTAAAGCAGAACCCTCCCGCACTGTCAGTGGGCATGCAGATTTTTGCAGCCTCTTTGGAAAAGAATATGGAGTTTTCTCCAAAAGCTAAAATCTGAACAACACTAGGCCCCAGAAATTGTACTCCTAAGTATTTATCCAAAGGACACAAAAGTGCACATTCAATGGGGTACAAGCACCATGATGTTTATAGCAGTATTATCAACAATAGCAAAACAAAGGAGGGAGTCCCTCTGTCCATTTTCTGATGAATGGAGAAAGAAGATGTGAGAGATTGATCTATCTGTCTATCTATCTATCTATCTATCTATCCAATAGCATAGGACCCAGCCTCAAAAATAATGAAATCTTGCCATCAGCAAGAATGTGGAAGGATCTAGCGTGGATTAAAGTAAGCAAAACCAGTAAGAAAAGACCAATGGCCTATGATTTGACTCCTATGAATTTCAGAAAGAAAACAGATGAACATAGTGAGGGGAGAAAGATAGGACAATGAGGGAGCAGTATCAGCCTTAGAGCACAAACTGAGGGTTGCTAGAGGGCAGGGGTGTTGGCAGGAAGGGTTAAATGGGTGACAGCTATTAGGGAGAGTACTGGTTGCGATGAGCTCTGGGTGTTCTATGCAGGTGAGAAATCACAAAATCCTACCCCTGAAGCAAAAGAATGAGCAGTGCATGGAAACGAATTGGAATGGAATTCAAGGAAGGAAAGAAGACCATGTTCTACTTCATGAGGAGTGGGTTAAAAATGGAGGGGTTATCGCTGTCCTGTTCTACTAATGATCATTTCCAAACATGGTATGGTACAATACACTAGTTTCTGTTTGCATAAGGAGCCCTCAGAAAGCTTGCAGGAAGATTCAGATGTCAGAGCATATCCATGATCCATTGATATGTTCCTTCCAGTCTGCCCAGGTACAAAGGTAAGTGGAAACAAATATGGCAGAAGAGGTAATGAGGCGTTAACCATTCAGGAGGTAGCCTTCCCCTTTCTCATGAATGCCTGGACGAGTGTAAATTAAGAAGAAGGATGGGGGATCCCTGAGCTTTGCCGCAGACAGGGGAATTCTAGCTATGCCTAGAGCTGACGGGTTTGCCGAGGAGAGACAAGCTATTAGCATGGCAGGCCAGAACTGCTGGTGCTGAGGTGAGTTCCCCGAGGGGCTGAATCGACGATGGGGGTCAGGCCGTACATCAGGCTCCGGGTTTGTAACTAGGGAG
>NW_026745503.1:0-454 GCF_022355385.1 Mustela nigripes
GCTTCAGAACCTAGACCTTATCTCCAATCACGGCCCGGGTTTGAAAATGATGCAGAAATCAGAACTCTTTCCCCATGGCAAGAAACCTTGTGGTTGGCATGTTGTCCAAGAATCAGTGTAGCTGAAACCAGTGTGGCCCATTAGGCCACGCACATGCTTGCGGGCCACGTTGGTCACAAACACACATTGTGACCCTCAGCCTGAACCCAGTCCTCAGGTAAGGCCTCTCAGTTGATGGATGGAGAGAATGCATATTGTGCTTGCCATGCCTCTAGCCTACAATTTTTAACCGTAATTCAGGTTGTCCCTTCACTCTTCCCCAGGGCTCTGCTTTGGAATTCCTTTTTTGGTGGGACACCTGAGATAAAAAACCTGAAAGGAGTCCTCCCATCCCACAGATTGACGGAAAGCAATTGGGATCTGGCCAAATCCACAGATAGAAAGATTCGTCCAT
>NW_026745503.1:554-2589 GCF_022355385.1 Mustela nigripes
CAATTGGGATCTGGCCAAATCCACAGATAGAAAGATTCGTCCATGGCCCATGAGGCCTCCCCAACATTCCGCGGACATCGCTGATACAAAATCCAGAGAAAAAAGCCTGAGCATGCGCCTCACACTCGCTCATTCTTCATATCCTGAAGAGTTCTTCAGATAAGAACCGACACGGCACTCGAAGGCACCCAAAATATATAGTCTATCCTGGGCACTAATGCACTGTCTGACAACCTGAGCCTGACCTCGTGACCAACACCCAGACAGCTGACCACACACTGAGCACATCAGACCCGCCATGGCCTTAGGTCATCATCTCTTCCCTACCACAGTTTTCAGGCTTCAGAACGTACACCTTATCTCCATCCACTGCCCAGGGGTGACTGTGCTGCAGAATTCAGAACTCTTCCTTTCCCATTGCAAGAAACCTTGTGGTTGGCATGTTGTAAAACGTTCCGTGTAGGAGAAACCAGCACTCACCCTGAGGCCCCGCCCATCCTTGAGTGCGACAAGGGCATAAACACGCATTGTGACCCTCAACGTGAGTCCTGTCCTCTAGTACGTCCTCTCAGTGGCTGGACCATTAGATGTCATAATGGGCTTGACATGTCCCTAGGCCCCAATTTTTAAACAGATTCTGGTTGTCCAGTCGCCCCTCCCCAGGGCTCTACTCTGGAATCCCTCATTTGGTGGGACACCTGAGGTTGAAAAACAACACAAAACAAATCAACAACAGAACAACGGACTTTTTCCATCTCACAGAATGACCCCAAACTCTTTGGAAGGGGCCAAACCCCCAGAGAGTAAGACTCGTCCATTTCCCATGAAGACACCCGGAAATTTCACGACCATGAGTGACACGATATTCAGAGACAAAATTTTGAGAAAGAGCCTCACACTCGCCCTTTTTTCATATCCCAAAGAGTTCTCTTCATGGTCTGTAGATAAGTCCTGCCATACCTAAGACCCGAACCAAAAGCCGAGTTTGTGTTTTCAGACAACTGTCCAAACAGCCCTGGCCTACACACCCTACAGGCTCGGGCCCCTGGAGCCAAACCTGACGACTCAGCTTGCCCTGTCCAAGGGAATTGTATGTGCCAATTCCAATGGCCACAACCCTACTAATAGTTTAAACCTCCAAAGTCCCTGAATGCATCCCAATATTTGGGGCTTCCCAGGACAAACAGGGGCAATCTGGGCCCATCTGAGCACCTACCTGCACTCAGACCATAGACTGATATCCCCAGAGGTAAAAAGGAACGAACAGGACCCTAGGCACCTATCGGATCCATTGCTTTGGTTTCCAGGCATCTCTCCTCTGAGGCCTGGATTTCAATAACAGCATATGGCTGTTTCTTGACTCACCCATCAAAACAAATCTCATCTACACATGGGAGGAGAGGCCTGGATTTCAATAACAGCATAAGGCTGGTTCTTGACTCACCCATCAGAACAAATCACATCTACACATGGGAAACTTGCATGATGGAGCTGTGTGAAAGCGTCTCTTTAGGAGAACCCTTCAGGGCCCCAGAACCACCGCTTCATTCCAAGGACTCCATAGACGCAAAATCATATTAGGACGCATCCACGGGAGAGTCCATTTCAACTCAACCTCCTCGGTTGCTCCCCCAGATCCAGAGGATCTAACCTGTCTTTTTGCTTGGAGACAATTGGAATGCGTGGTGGGCTACCCAGCCATCCATCCTTAGAACCCTGCTCGGAATCGTTGTCCTGGAGTCAACCAACAGTTCTCAATTTTCCTGCAAAGGAATCTTTGCAGTTGGGAGCTTCTCAGAACACCCATCTGGGAAAACCCGCATGGCCTCGTGATCCACCCCTTCTTCAAGTAGGGGCCACCAGGGACAGAATGTCCAAACTGAGCGATCGTCTGATACCCGCCCTGACTTAGGATGCACGAGATCTCGATTCAGGTCTATAGATTGTGCCTGCTATATCCTCACCCAGAAACCTAGGCCTAGCATGGGTTCTCAGACTTCCGTGATCAGACTACTGCCCCACAAGCCCTCCAGTT
>NW_026745504.1:0-2588 GCF_022355385.1 Mustela nigripes
TTCAAGAGTTTTAAATAGATACAACTTTAATATTCTGATTTAGTCTTTGGTACAATTTTATTATAACTATTATATCACACTGCTTTGGTCATTTTAATATGCTTTTACTGAACTAGTGACTGTCTAATAATGCTATATGATGGTTAAATATGTTTAATTTAGAGTGATGACAGCATTATTTTAACAATTATATATTCAAGTGTCAATTGAATTTTTCGTGTAGTTGAATTTCCAGCAGTATTGCTGAATACATCACTGGGGAGATTGAATCTGAGTTCCATGCTTATGTTCAGCCTCAAGAACATCCGATTCTTTCTGAATTTTGCATGGAACTGACAGGCATAAAATAGGTATGCCCTTTTCTTTTCCCTACCTCTCTTCTCATCCTGCCTCCCCCCCCCCCAAAATAAGAAAGTATGATGCAAATATTAAAATTCAGAAATCAGGGGCACGTGGGTGGCTCCGCTGCCTGAGTGGCTGGCTCTTGATTTCAGCTCAAGTCATGATCTAAAGGTCCTGGGGTCGAACCCCGCATTGGGCTCCAACTTCAGTGGGGAGTCTGCTTTAAGAGTTTCCCTCCCTCTCCTCACCCTGCACATGCTCTCTTTCCCTCTCAAAAAATAAATAAATCCTTAAAAAAAGATAAATAAAATTCAGAAATCAGTTTTTAAAAGAAAATTTAAAAAAGTATATACCATTTGAAATTAGATTTATGTACTGATAGAAATAATGTTCCCTCCAGAACTCTGTTGGAGTCTTTAAAAATGAGAATAGTGTTGTAAAAATGAATATCAAACTTATTTCATGGAAATTAAATTAATTTCATGGAAATCAGTCAGGATTTAATTACTATGTTTCTGTGTGATTTTAGGTAGAGCAGCCTAATTTTTCTTATCTTGCAGAGTTCTAATCATTATATTATCTCTCTTCCATGTGTTTTAGCATCTTTTTCTAAATTCTGGCAGTCAGAAGCTTTTTTTTTTTTTAAAGATTTTATTTATTTTTGAGAGACAGAGAGAGAGAGAGAGAGAACGAGTTGGGGTGAGGGGCAAAGGGAGAACCAGGGGAGCAAGGAGCCCAATGTGGGACTTGATCCCAGGACCCTGGATTATGACCAGTGCCAAATGCAGATGCTTAACCAACTGAGCCATCCAGGTGCCCAGAACCTCTTCTTTTTTACATGCCTCTTTAGTGCTTAATTTTGTGCTAATGATGTATTCAATAATTATGGAATTCAATTGTTAAATTCAGATTTTGTAACTTTACTCGGGCTCAAGTAGATGAAGGAGTCCCTCTGAGAATTTGTTTATCTCAGTTCTGTAAATGGGTTCAGAAGATTCAGCAACAGAAGAAAATTATTTTTGCTACTGGGATTTCAGATCCGCCTAATTCCGAAGTAAAATTATGTCCATTTGTTACTTGGTCAGGTAAAAAACAGGTTGTATCTATCAAGCATAAATGAGTGGGATAACCACTGTGAATTCTTTATCTGTAGTAAGAATTGTACTTGTTAACCTCTTAGGACTTGAAAAGAAATCTCAGTGCCTAACAAATATTAACCAAGGAAAATAAATTTATTCATATTTTTCAAATTTTACCATCCTGTGATACTTTAAAATTTTTTAAGACTTAACACTAAGAATTTTTCTAGATTGTACTTCTCTATTCTTCTGCTTGAGGCAAAGATGATTTAGTGAAAACTCTTATGCTAATTTCTACAACCTTGAATTAAAAAGAGTCTTTATTCCCCTCACATCCTTTGCTTATACTTTCATATTGGGGAAAAAATGGGCCATTTAAGTAGATCTTTTGTATGCCTATGATACAGCATTGCAATTAATAGTCATTGATAGCAAGGCTGTGCCATTGTTAGTGATATTTTTGGTTTTAGGTTTCTATAAGATGTCTGGTTTCTCAATTACATTAGTATTTTCTAGAATGTTGAAAGCAGATAACCTTCTCCAGGCTTGTAACTTGATACCTTACTCTTCTTTCTGAGATACTCAGTGTGTTTAATTGGGTGTTTAAGGAATCATTTTGAGACTTAGTTACCAACCTTATTTCTTAATAGTAAATTACGTAAAGTGAATAATTGTTAGATATTAACAGCAATTAAATCCTGTTTCGTTTTATATAGTATATTGTTATAGTATATACAGTATAGTTTATATTCTTTATATAGTACATATTATACTTTTGTATATAGTATGTAATGATTGTATACTATATACTCATAAAACGTATATAAATTTATATATATATAAATGTGTCATTTTAAAATTTTAATTTATTTTTACATTTGTATCTTTAGGGTAAATACCCAATAGTGCAATTGCTGGGTCATAGGGCAGTTCTATTTTCAACATTTTGAGGAACCTCCATGCTGTTTTCCAGAGTGGCTGCACCAGCTTGCATTCCCACCAACAGTGTAGGAGGGTTCCCCTTTCTCCGCATCCTCGCCAGCATCTGTCATTTCCTGACTTGTTGATTTTAGCCATTCTGACTGGTGTGAGGTGATATCTCATTGTGGTTTTGATTTGTATTTCCCTGATGCCGAGTGATATGGAGCACTTTTTCATGTGTCTGTT
>NW_026745505.1:0-2588 GCF_022355385.1 Mustela nigripes
CTTTATTGATTTTCTGCTTCGATGATCTGTCTATTTCTGAGAGAGGCATGTTAAGATCTCCTACGATTAGTGTATTCATATCAATCTGATTATCTTGATTAACAGTTTTCTTATGTAATTGGCTGCTCCCATTTTGGGGGGCATAGATATTTACAATTGTTAGATCATCTTGGTGGATAGTCCCTTTAGGAATGATATAGTGTCCTTATGGATCTCTGACTACAGTCTTTAGTTTAAAATCTAATCTGTCTTATTTGAGAATCTCTATCCCGGCCTTAAAGATGCTTCTCCATCCCTTCCCTTTTAGTCTGTGTGTATCTTTACGTTCAAAATGGGTCTCTTGTAGACAACATATGGATGGGTCCTGTCATTTTATCCAATCTGCAACCCTGTGCCATTTTATGGGCACATTTAGGCCATTCACATTGAGAGTGATTATTGATAGATATGTTTTTATTGACATTGTGTTGCCTTTGAAGTCTTTCTTTCTGTAGATTGTCTCTATATTTCAGTTCAATGCTATTCTTAGGATCTTCCCTCTTTTATAGAACCCTCCTTAATATTTCCTGCAGTGTCAGCTTGGTGGTTGCATAGTCTTTTAAGCCTTGCCAGTCTTGGAAACTCTTTATCTCTGCATCCATTTTGAATGTCAGTCTTGCTTATAAAGTATTCTTGGCTGCATGTTTTTCTCACTCCGTGCCCTGAATATATCTTGCCAGCCCTTACTGGTTTTCCAGGTCTCTGTGGACAGGTCTGACATTATCCTGATGGGCTTTCCTCTGTAAGCAAGGAGCCTCTTTTACCTAGCAGCTTTCAAGAGATTATATCTACAATTATGATTCCTCAATTTGACTATCAGGTGCCTTGATGTTTTTCTGGAATCTATAGTCTTGGGTGGAGACCGTTCGGCCTCTAGGACATGAACGCTGGTTCCATTCATGCAATTGGGAAAATGTTCATGAAGAACTTGTTCCACTATATCTTCTATACTTCTTTATCCTCCCCTTCAGGGATTCCAATAATGCTGATGTTGGAACATTTCAAGGCATCATTTATTTCCCTGATTCTGTTTTTGTGGCTTCTAAGCTGCTTGTTCCAGGCTTCCTCCTGATCCTTTCTCTCTATCTGATTGTCCTCCAGATCACTAATTCTATCTTCTGTCTCAGTTACCCTAGCTTTGGGAGAATTTAGATTAGATTGGAACTCATTGAGAGCATTGTGAAGCTCACTCCTGGTAGCTTTCAGCTCTTCCCTAACATTGAAAACATGATCTCTGGTTACTTTCAGCTCAGCCGTAATCAATTCCATTTGGTCATTCCTGGCTTTCTCCAACCTAGCTATTGCCTGGATAATTGTTAGCCTGAATTCTCTTTCTGACATATTGTCTATGTTGATAGCCATTGGCTCTGTTGCAGAAGGCCCATCCTCTGTATTTTTCTTCTGTTGGGCATTCCTCCTCCTAGTCATTTTGGTGAGAGATGGCTGAATGGATGTAGCTGGATATATTGACCGTGGTACAGTCAATGTGCACCCTGGAATGCTTCTGAGCAATCAGGGTTCCCCATCCAAATGAGAGAAAAAAGAAAAGGAAGAGACAGAGAGAGAGAGAGAGGAAAGAAAGGGAAGATAAAAGAGAAGGTTCAGCCCAAATGGGCCCAAGGTAAGATTGATGAAGTATACAAACAAAAATAGATAAACAAAAAGATCGGCCACTGGCATCCTCTGCTCTGGTAGAGATCCCTACGTGTATAATTCTGATCTCAGGCTGATTTTGTGGGTGACTGGATTTCTTTGGAAGGTAATCAGCTCACTTTAGGATACAGGTTAAAATGGCACCCGCTCCTACTTCCCGGACATCCTGCTTACCTCATTCATCTATTCTTATCTCTGTGGTCAAGTATAGCAGGACCCATTGGATTTTTATGGTCAAGACTAGCAGAAAAATCTCTTGTCTTTAGGAAGAGAGGGGAGCCTTCCAGACCAACAAGCCACTTGATTGTTTCTACAAGATCACTTTTAAATATATTTTGCTCACGGTTGCCCACTGAGGTAATTGCTGTTGTGGATAAATATTAGAGCTTCTGTTTTTCTAATTACAAGATGATAACAGAGCCCACCCATGAACAATCATATAGGACAAACTGAAAAATCAAACAGGCAATTTTCAGAGTTGAACATAAGAACGCACAGAAGTAAAATCCTAGTTTTCTATTAATATTGTCTGCTCTTGGTGGAGGGGATATGTAAGCTGATACCTGAAGGACAGGGAAGAAGCATGCCAGGTAAAGGGAAGACGCATATACAAAGAATGTACATAGAGAGTGAGAAAGAACACTTGTGGAATTGCAAGTAGTTGATGCTGAAGAGGTGGGAGAGCAAAGCCGCAGAGTAGGGTAAATGTTAGCTATAGAGAAGTCTGAAAAATCTGGCAAGAACCAAACTGATTTGGGTGTTTTTATTCCATGTACAGAGCTTGGAATTTTACCCAATGCAAAAGGTAAATCAATGACTGAAGATTTAAATGTCACCTGTCAAGTGACAGCTATTTGAACGATAATTGCTTAACTATTACCTAAGACAAGACTGCT
>NW_026745506.1:0-2588 GCF_022355385.1 Mustela nigripes
GAAGATGTGGTATATATACACAATGGAATACTATGCAGCCATCAAAAGAAATGAAATCTTGCCATTTGTGACAACACAGATGGAACTAGAGCGTATCATCCTTAGTGAAATAGGTCAAGCAGAGAAAGACAACTATCATATGATCTCCCTGATATGAGGAAGTGGTGATGCAACATGGGGGCTTAAGTGGGTAGGAGAAGAATAAATGAAACAAGATGGGATTGGAAGGGAGACAAAAAAAAGAATTCTATGTATTAACCCTTCTCTAAATGTTTGGTAGAATTCAATAGTATAATTGTTCCTCAACTTTTGTTTATTGGGAATTTTTAACTACTAATTTAATTTCATTACTAGTAATTACTGGTAATCTGTTCAGATTTTCTGTATCACCTTGATTTACTTTGGAAATTGTATATTTCTAGGAATATATCCATTTTTTGGTAGTCCAATTCACTGGCATATGATTTTTATAATATTGTCTTATAATCCTTCATATTTTGTGGTGTTTGTTATTTCTCATCCTTCATTTCTGATTTCATCTATTTGAGTTATCTTTTTTCCTTGATTTCTCTGGTTTATTTATTTATTAATTTTGTCAAAGATTGAGCTCTTAGTTTCTTTGTTTTTTCTATTGTCTGTGTTTTTGTTTTTTGTTTTTTATGACATCTCTATTTTATTTACTTTTGCTCTAATCTTTTTCTTTCTTTCCTTATACTAGCTTTGAGCTTTGTTTTTCTTTTTCTAGCTCTTTCAGGTGAAAGATTAGGTTATTTGAGATTTTTCTTATTTTTTGAGGTAGGTCTGTATTGCTACAAATGTCCCTTAGAACTCCACTTTCTGTATCCCAAAGATTTTGAGTGCTGTGTTTTTAGTTTCATTTGTCTCCATATATTTTTTTTATTTCCTTTCTGACTTCTTGATTGACCCATTCATTGTTTAGATGCATGTGCTTAGCTTATATGTACATGTATATTTTCTAGATTCTTTCTTATAATTGATTTCTAGTTTTAAAGTATTTTGGTCAGAAAAGATACTTAATATGGTTTTAGTCTTCTTTGAATCTTGTTTTGTAGCCTAGCATGTAATATATCCTGGAGAATCAGCCATTTCCACTTGAATAGAGGATTTTTTTTTTTTTTTTTTACTGTTTTGAGATATATCTGTTAGGTTCATCTAGTCTAACGTGTTGCTCAAATCATCTATTTCCTTGTTTTTTGCCTTTGGTGAATAAGTGAGGTCTTAAATTCTCCTGCTATTATTGCTGTTATTTTCTTCCTGTGTCTGTTAATAATTGTTTTATGTATTATGTATTTTGGTGCTCCTGTGTTGGATGCATAGATATTTACAATTATTTTGTCTTCTTGAGGGCTCATTCCTTTTCATTACATAGTGCCCTTCTTTGTCTCTTTTCACAGTCCTTCTAAAGTCTATTTGGTCTGATATAAGTATTGGTATCCCAGCTTTCTTCATTTCCATTTGAATGATTTATTTATTATTCTAGCCCTTCACTTTCAGTTTGCATGTATCTTTAGGTCTGAAGAGTCTGTTGTGGTTAACATACAGATGAGTCTTGTTTTTTTATAACTTTAGTCACACATGTCTTTTTTTTTTAAATTTTTTATTTTTTATAAACATATATTTTTATCCCCAGGGGTACAGGTCTGTGAATCACCAGGTTTACACACTTCACAGCACTCACCAAAGCACATCCCCTCCCCAATGTCCATAATTCCACCCCTTCTCCCAAACCCCCTCCCCCTAGCAACCCTGTTTGTTTTGTGAGATTAAGAGTCACTTATGGTAATACATATAATTCTTAAACTATTTTAGAAAATAGAAGAGGAAGGAAAATTGAATATTCATTCTATGAGGCCAGCATTTCTCTGATACCAAAACCTAAAGACAATATAAACAAAAAACACTATAGAGCAATATCTCTAATAAGCATAGATGCAAAAAATCCCCCCCAAAAAATTAGCAAATAGAATTCAATAATACATTAAAAAAAAATCATTCACCATGACCAAGCAGGATTTTTTTGAGGGATGAGTGGTAGTTAAATACTCACAAATCAGTGTGAGGAATCACATTAACAAGAAGAAGGAAAAAAAAATCTCAATATATGCAGAAAAAGCAATTGACAAAATGCATTGTTTATAATTTTTGGAGGGAACATACCTCAAATATAATAAAGGCCATATATGAAAAACCCACAACTAACATCATATTCAATGATGAAAACCAAAAAAACCTGATCTTTTTCTGTATGATGAGGAACAAAATAAATAAATCTACTCTTATCACTTTTATTCAACACAGTATTGGAAGTCATAGCGACAGCAACCAGATAAGAAAAATAAATAAAAGATATCCAAATTGGTGAGAAGATAGTTAAAATGTTAGTATTTGCAGATGGCATGATATTACATATAGAAAACCATGAAAATGTCACCAAAAATCTATTAGAATGGATGAATGAATTCAGTAAAGTTACAAGATATAAAATTAATATAAAAATTGGTTATATAATAATAAAGTTGTACAGAAATCAGTTGCATTTCTCTACACCAACAGCAAGACAGAAGAAA
>NW_026745507.1:0-2588 GCF_022355385.1 Mustela nigripes
CCTGGTACCCCAACCTCCCACCCCCCCGCCACTTCCAACCCCTCAGACTGTTTTTCAGAGTCCATAGTCAACGTGGCAGGATACAAAGTCAATGTGCAGAAATCAGTGGCTTTCTTATACACTAATAATGAAAATACAGAAAGGGAAATTAGAGAATCGATTCCATTTACTATAGCACCAAGAACCATAAGATATCTGGGAATAAACCTAACCAAAGAGGTAAAGGATCTGTACTTGAGGAACTACAGAATACTCATGAAAGAAATTGAAGAAGACACAAAAAGATGGAAAGCCATTCCATGCTCTTGGATCGGAAGAATAAACATTGTTAAAATGCCTATACTGCCTAGAGCAATCTATACTTTTAATGTCATTCTGATCAAAATTCCACCAGTATTCTTCAAAGAGCTGGAGCAAATAATCCAGAAATTTGTATGGAATCAGAAGAGACCCCGAATCTCTAAGGAAATGTTGAAAAATCGCTAAGGGGAATCACGTTACCTGATTTCAAGCTTTTTACAAAGCCGTGGTTATGAAGGCAGCATGGTACTGGCATAAAAACAGACACATAGACCAGTGGAACAGAGTAGAGAGAGCCCACATATGGTCCCTCAACTCTATGGTCAATTAATCTTTGACAAAACAGGAAAAAATATACAGTGGAAAAAAGACAGTCTCTTCAATAAATGGTGCAGGGAAAACTGGACAGCTGTATGTAGAAGATTGAAACTCAACCATTCTCTAACACCATACACAAAGATAAACTCAAAATGGATGAAAGACCTCAACGTGAGACAGGAATCCATCAGAATCCTAGAGGAGAACATAGGCAGTAACCTATTCGATATCAGCCACAGCAACTTCTTTCAAGATATGTCTCCAAAAGCAAAGGAAGCAAAAGCAAAAATAAACTTTTGGGACTTCATCAAAATCAAAAGCTTCTGCACAGCAAAGAAAACAGTCAAAAAAACAAAGAGGCAACCCACGGAATGTTAGAAGATATTTGCAAATGACAGTACAGACAAAAGGTTGATTGCCAGGATCTATAATGAACTCCTCAAACTCAACACACACAAAACAGACAAGCATATCAAAAAATGGGCAGAAGATATGAACAGACACTTCTCCAATGAAGACATACAAATGGCTATCAGACACAGGAAAAAATGTTCATCATCACTAGCCCTCAGGGAGATTCAAATTAAAACCACATTGAGATATTACCTTACACCAGTTAGAATGGCCAAAATTAGCAAGTCAGGAATCAACATGTGTTGGAGGGGATGTGGAGAAAGGGAAACCCTCTTTCACTGTTGGTGGGAATGCAAGTTGGTGCAACCTCTTTGGAGAACAGTGTTGAGATTCCTCAAGAAATTAAAAATAGAACTTCCCTATGACCCTGCCATTGCACTCCTGGGTATTTACCCCCAAAATACAGATGTCGTGAAAAGAAGGGCCATCTGTACCCCAATGTTTATAGCAGCAATGGCCATGGTCGCCAAAGTATGGAAAGAACCAAGATGCCCTTCAACAGACGAATGGATAAGGAAAATGTGGTTCGTATACACTCTGGAGTATTATGCCTCCATCAGAAAGGATGACTACCCAACTTTTGTAGCAACATGGACGGGACTGGAGGAGATTATGCTGAGTGAAATAAGTCAAGCAGAGAGAGTCAATTATCATATGGTTTCACTTATTTGTGGAGGTGAATCATGAGAGACTATGAATATTATATTGTATACATTTTCCTGTTACTAAATGTTCTTCAAACATGATTATAATGATGCATGGTTTTCTCTTCCTTTTGTTAAGGCAGACACCCCTTTACCATTCCCTATTGTACTCTTTAGTCACTCTGAGCCACTCTCAGTGCCCTGAAGATACCATGCTTTCCTTTGATTTAGCTCAGATGTAACATGAGATTTAAGCTGCCCCAACCAACAAAACTGAATTAAATACATCTTCAAATGACTTCCGTGGCATCTTATTTTTATTCTAAAAGAGATTACAAATATATATTTAATTTTTAGTCTGCCTCTACTACCCTTTGAAGCAACAAAGATATAATGGTGAAAGAGTTAGAAAATATACTTCCATGGAATAAAAATTACAATGAATAAATAAATAGGCAAGATAATCTTAACATGTAAGTAGTGCCATGAGGTTAACCAGCATGACAATATTATAGAGAGTAATGGCTTCTTCAAATAGAGACATTAAGATAAAACTCTTTGCTGAGAAGATGTTAGAGCCAAGACTTAAAACTGAGACTTCTAGTAATTTTGTGGAAATTGCATTGTATATATTTTTAGTTTTTGGAGGGATAGAATGTTTATGAAATAAATTTTTCCCAGCTAAGAACTTGGTATGTCTTTACATTTTCATATCTTGATTGATTTTCCTGAATAAAAACTTAATGTTTTTTTCATACTAGTTTTATACTTGACTTGTTGCATATATTCTTAAGTATTTTACAGTTTTGCTATTGCTGTTGCTGCTTGGCTTTTATACTTTTACTTCTAGCTTGTTCTTGATAGAATGAAGAAAATCCATTTTTACTTACATCTCTTGTATCTTTCCTTCTT
>NW_026745508.1:0-2588 GCF_022355385.1 Mustela nigripes
TATGTGCAATCTAATTCAACCATTCTATTTTTTCATATGCAATATTTTGACTTGGTTCTTTCCTGTAGTTTTCTTGGGTCTTATTGCTACTGATATTTTCCTCTATCCAGAAGGATAGATTTATTCTGTTTATTAATTTTCTGGAGTCTGTCTACTCCAATAATTCTATTTTAAATGATATTTAACGTTCATTCTGTTGGATTTCTTATGTCGTCATCGTACATCCCAGGTGTATAGTAATTCTTGCATGTGTGTTCATATTTCCCATGGGTAGCAGCTATTCTGTCACTGGTACTGTGCACTGGAGAAGGACAGAAGTCCTGATGAATTCAGAGGGGAGTGAGGGTGATCCCAGAGCAGATGGACTCAGGCACCACAAAGCCAGTCTTTAACCTCTCCTCCTTACTGCCACCTGCCACACATCTCCTATGGCAAGTGACTCAACTTTAAAGGTCTTAGAAGAAATTACAGAGAAAAGACCAAGTCTCTTCAGGTAAGTACTTGCCCTGCAAGAGGGGGTTGAATGGAGGCACAGGGGGCACATCCTCAAGATGGCTGTTTGGACCTACACACTAGTTGACATGGCCACCCTGCAACATACTGGCACCTGAAAAATATTAGGAAGTATTTGTCACAGAGAGCAGAGTAGTTGAAAAGACTTCTTCAAGCCCATCCTCTTGCCGCCCTACCCTCTTCCCCCAACTATAGGCCACTTCAGGATTGCCTTTAGTTCCACCAGGTTTCCTCAATGACTCTACATTTTCTTCTGACCTCCTCTGCTCACCCACCATTTCTCTGGGGATATTATCCAGAAATCCAGGGGGAGCTCCTGATGGCAGGGCTGGTGAAAACCACTGCAGTGGCCCTCTCAGCCTCTCCCGCAGGTGGAGACTCACAGGCCCTGCCGACCTGCTCTGCACCCTGACATCAGTCTTGTTACTTAGGATCTTCCCTTGCCACTGACCAGGGCTACATTTGGGACAGTCAGCCCACACCTCTCATTATGCTTCTCACAGGTAGCCAGAGAAAGGGAAACACACAGGGCCTTGAGGTGCCTGAGAATGGCCTGCATTAGAGGGAAGATCTCTGAGTTCCTTGAGGAGATCTGGGTTGGAATTTGTGTTCTACTATTTACTACCCACATGACATCAGACAAGTTAATTGACCATGCTAAGCCTCAGGTTCAGATCTTTAAAAAGACATCAGTCCTAGATACTAATATGGAGCATTGACGCTTGCTGTGGGTAACAGGGCAAGCTGAGGTGGAGCTGTGCTCTGGCAGATCTTCAGAGTGGGCGGGAAATGAATCTGTATCTATGAGTTAGGGGATTCCAACACTTCATGGAGGAACAAGTAGTCAGTCACACCACTCCATGCTTCACACAGAAACATACCTATTGACAGACAAAACAGAGGTCTCTATTTGAGATAAATCCAATACAGAGTTGAGGAACGTGGCTGTTCCAGGGGCAGCAGGTGGCTGGTGTTCCAAATCTGAGCTAAGTGCTGACTCCTACCTCAGGGCTCAGCAAACTGGGGCATGGAGCCCCATAACTACGTCTACTTGCAGGGAGGGAACTTTTTTTTTTTTTTTTATTGGCTCACTTCCAGATACTGCTGAGCTGGGAAGGAAGCATCTGCATGAGTAGCAGAGGCCTTACTCCAGTAAGATGCTGGTGATCATGTGCATGTGACTTAACCTGTTCTCACCGGCTGGTGAGAGTCTAGTGTGAGGGACAAGAGTGGAAGGAACTTGCACAAAACACCTGATGGCACATTGAATCAGTGGGTCTGCTATGGTCGGGGGATGCTCCCTGATAAGCAAGTATTCAGGTTTTTGGCCTGTGGTTGTGAGACTCTATTGAGCTTTCTGCTAAGTAGTTAATAAGTTTCTGTGACCCAGGTATGCTTGTAGGGGGCAGCTCAGGTCATGGCTTTGGGCTCAGGGTCAACCAAACCACAAGTTATGTCAAATTCCTAGGGGTGATAAGCTGGGCCTTGAGACACTGGGGAAAGACAGAGCTGTGGGTACAAGGGGAATAGACTGAGGACTAAATTCTGAAGGTTTGAGTAGAGCTAAGGAGAGAAGCTGACCTGAGAATTTATACCTTAATCTGTGGCCAGGGCCCTTCACAATCTACTTCAAAGGAGCAGAGTCTCTCAGTGCTGGAATTAAAAAGCTGGGCACATCAAACTATACACCTTCATTTAGGAGAGAAGACTTGTTTCTTTCTAATACATAAAAGGGGGAATTTGGGATGATATGGTCATTCTTTTTTTTTTAAGATTTATTTATTTACTTAAGAGAGAGACAGTGAGAAAGCATGAGAGAGAAGGTCAGAGGGAGAAGTACACTCCCCATTGAGCTGGGACCCCAATGCGGGACTCGATCCTGGGACTCTGGGATCATGACCTGAGCTGAAGGCAGTTGCCTAATCAACTGAGCCATCCAGATGCTCATGATATGGTATTTCTATTTCTAATTTTTTCAAAGTATTTTCTACCCCCAATGTGGGGCTCAACCTCTTGAACCTGAGATGAAGAATCACTATTCTAACTGAGCCAGCCAGGTGCCCCATGTGGATTTT
>NW_026745509.1:0-2587 GCF_022355385.1 Mustela nigripes
TTTTTAAATAAAGTACATGAGGATTCCCCCCACCTTGAAATAAATTCGCTGATATATAAGAAGGCAGGCCACAGACCAGTTTCCCTCTGGTGGGGACAGATCTCTACTCCTTAAGGTTTAGCAAGATGAGGAGCATTGTCTGAGGGGGAATCAGGTAAAATGGCTTTGTTTTTCTTCCCTCGGGACACACATTTCTTTTGCCCTCCTAGACAGCTCAGAATGACATTGGTCGGCAGCAGTGTCACCGTCTGCTTTCATAAGGAGCTTGTCCTACTGCTGCCCTCCTGTCTCTTGAGGCTGAATTTCCTCCCTGGAGAATGAACCACACTACTCTCTTCTCTGTATTTGCAGCTCCTGCAGAAGTGACCTTTTCCTTTGATGTGGGGAATGGGCGATGTGAGGTCACAGTGCAGTCTCCCACTCCCTTTAACAACAACCGGTGGCACCACGTGAGGGCCGAGAGGAATGTAAAGGAGGCGACCCTTCAAGTGGACCAGCTCCCCAGCAAGACACAAGCTGCGCCCGCGGATGGCCATGCCCGCCTGCAGCTCAACAGTCCGCTCTTCGTGGGTGAGTATGGCTGCCCTCTGGCTGGGCTGTGCTGGTAGACACAGAGAAGACTCGAGCTGTCCAGCCATGATGGCAGCAGGTGCACGTGACTCCTGCCACCACCACAGACTGAGAGCTCTAGCAAGAGTCAGGCTCTCTTTCCACAGATGGTTGTTAATATAGTTTCCATAGTGTGTTTTTCGGGATCATGGTTTCCATAGATTTCCCAGGTCACAGATGAGATAACGGAGGTCCAGAGAGAGTGAGTGATGTAGTCTAGAAACTGAAATAGAAGAGAAACCCAGTCCCCAGTGGGTGGATTCCCAGGCTGGACCTCAACAGTATTGATGACCTGTGTTTGCTTTAGTGACTTCTTATCAATGCTATTTATAAAATGGTTAGCAAATTTCATCTAGAACTTCTGGCTTCACTTTTCAGTGCAGTCAGGGAATCTGCTGTGTGACTGTGTCCGAGTTCTCCTGTGCCCCCTCTAATGCAGACCAAAGGAGGACTCATGTGGCTGTGTCACCCTCCTCTGCTTCCCAGTCCTTGCAGACACAAGGTTCAAAACTGGGCTGGCGCCATTCTCAATGCTGTTGCTTCAGGGATGAAAGCTCTGGGTAGTGGAAGTCTTCCTTTTCATTTACTTGCTTATTTTTTTAAATTAATTAATTTATTTATTAAGACTGCTATCTTTTTTTTAATTAATTTATTTATTTTCAGAAAAACAGTGTTCATTATTTTTTTCACCACACCCAGTGCTCCATGCAATCCGTGCCCTCTATAATACCCACCACCTGGTACCCCAACCTCCCACCCCCCACCACTTCAAACCCCTCAGATTGTTTTTCAGAGTCCATAGTCTCTCATGGTTCACCTCCCCTTCCAATTTACCCCAACTCCCTTCTCCTCTCTAACACCCCTTGTCCTCCATGATATTTGTTATGCTCCACAAGTAAGTGAAACTATATGATAATTGACTCTCTCTGCTTGACTGATTTCACTCAGCATAATCTCTTCCAGTCCTGTCCATGTTGCTACAAAAGTTGGGTATTCATCCTTTCTGATGGAGGCATAATACTCCATAGTGTATATGGACCACATCTTCCTTATCCATGTTTTTTTCTTTTTCTCAAAGGGAGAGATAAGTTTTGCTACATTACTTTTCAGACAACTCTATTCTAATTTGGAAAGCAAGCAAACCAATGAGGTAGCTCTTCCTTGGTCATTTCTTATGTGTTTTCAAGTAAATAAGGAGCTGGTCCAATTAGGAACTAATCTAAATCACAGATTAGCCTGCAGTCTGCTTTGCCAGAGGACACCTACAGCTTCTGGGGGCTGTACAATGCAGGTAGTTGTGTGTGTGTGTGTGTGTGTGTGTGTGTGTGTGCGCACAACCCATGATACAGAAAACTTCAAGGCTTCACGTCAAGTCATCAGACTGTTACTCAAATTAAACAATTCTGTTTTCTGATTTGTAATCCTGAGGACCAAGGAATGGAATTTCTAGGAACAAAGTTGACATGAACACCTACATGGAATTGACATCCTCATGGAAACAATGTTTCCAGAGCATGGGAAGCTGGCGGAAAATGCTGATCTATGTCCCAGGCCCACCGAGTCAGAATCCCTGGGAATGAAGCCCAGGAGTAGCAAGCACTCCAGGTGACCCCCGCACCCCCAGATTTGAGATTAGGCTCATGTGAGGCATGATAGAGAGCTACTCAGTGTTCAGTGACTGTTACCCTCCTGACCTCAGAGCCAGCAGCCTGGAGCAAGGCAGGCCTGAGCCTGGATTTTAATGTCACCCCTGCTTTCTCTTTCTTTGCCAGCTCCTCAATTCCCTTTTCATGGCATTGTTAATGGGAGCATTTCTAAGAAAGGATGGTATTACATATATAATTTGTTATTATATGTAATGTATGCATTATATTATATGCAACAAGCGTATAACAAATACATAACAAAATATGTATGACAAATGCATATATGAATTATAATGTATACTACATATTAACCCTATACAATTTATATACAT
>NW_026745510.1:0-2587 GCF_022355385.1 Mustela nigripes
ACGGTTACATAAGAGCGCACGAGGACACTGCATGCACGGCATTCTGACTGGGCAGGAAGGGGGGCGTACACACGTGAATATATACTTCTGTAAATGCTTGGTTCGGGGGGCCGCCATAAAAGAAGTAATAAAAGAAGCTTGCCACTCACCTCGTCTGCGGGTCGTTCTTGCGGGCCGAGAGCGACAACTGGTGCCAAAACCCGGGAGCCCTATCTCCAGACGCAGAACGAGGATCGAGGTAAGAGCAACGATAAGGTGAAAAGTGCAAGTGCACTGCACCCATTTCTGTCAGTTGGCAGGTCTGTCTAGCGACAGGGACGCTCCCTGCAGCCGTCGGAAGTACGACCGGTGCGCAGGGACGATAAGAAGTTCCCCGTAGACGATAAGACGTTAGGAGTTTATGAAGTTCTACGGGGACAATAAGGTTTAACAGAAGCTCTCCGTAGACGATAAGACGTTAGGAGTTTGTGAAGTTCTACGGAGACAATAAGGGAAGTTTCCTCGGTATGGGGAACAATCTTGCTCGCTTGGAGGACTCCTTAAAAGATGTCCTCAAGACGAACGGTACCCCCTTAAAGGCAAAAACAGCGAGGGCTTTTTTAAAAGAAGTAGAAGAGATTGCCCCCTGGTTTATAGAAGAAGGGCTCCTAAATGTGCCACAATGGGAAAACCTGGGTGAGGACTTAAAACGCTGCCCCTCTACATCCCCGGGGACTCTAGCTGTGTGGTCCCTGGTGAAGGTATGTTTACAATCCCCCCGAGAGCCCCTGCAGCGAGCAGTACTACAGGGAGGGAAAGTCCTTGAGCAAATGAAGGGAGAGTCCCGTAAGGGCTCCTCCCGAGATTCTGAATCCAAAAGCGAAAGCTCAGAAGGGATGTCCGAACGCGAGTTACAGGAGCTAGGAAAGATAGAGGCAAGTAACAAGAAAAGGGAATCTCCCGGTCTCCAGACAGACTTGGAGACCGTGAGGCAGCAACTTGAGGAAAAGGAGGTGGAGTTGCAAAAAGCGTTAGGAGAGTTAAGAATGCAGGGAGAAATAATGGCGCAGCTGAAAGCAGGGGCGAAAGCCACAGTTGTGGCGCAGTCGAAATTAAAAACGGAAGTTACACCGCTTCCGCATTCCAGCCCCACAGCGCCACCCCATGAGTGGCCCCCGCCTTATAGGCCCAGCTGCGCCAAGACGTGCTATTGTTCGGGCTGTACCGCGGAAAATTGGAGAGAGGTCCTTGGCCCGGGAAAAGGCTTTTTTCCAGTGTTAGAAGATCAGAATCAGCAGAGGTACCACCAGCCACTAGATTTCAAATTGGTAAAGCAGCTTAAGGAGGCAGTCAGCGCCTATGGACCCCAGGCAGCTTTCATTGTCTCCCTTGTGGAGTCGCTGAGAACATTTTACCTCACTCCTGAGGATTAGGCTACTTGGCCAGAGCGGTTTTAAGATCACATAGGCTCTCGATTTGAAACAAATGTTACTTGCAATTGCACCTCAGCTAAGCACATAAGTTACTTATCAATGCCCGTCTGTGTTAGAGCTCCCTTTCTCTTCATAGTTTTTAATGCTTCTACTATTAACAAGTCATCTAGTCTCTCTTGTGAGTCCCAGAATTGTCTGCTATCAGAATGTTGGAATGCCACGGTGGGAGACTCGGCAGTAATAGCCAAGATACCAACGTATATCCCGATGCCAGTACAGGTGAACCCCGACAACCTGCCGGTGCTACTTCGACATAAACGAGACTTTGACTGCAGCAACACTCAACAATGTCACCGGGAGGGTAGCTGAAGCCCTTGCAACACAAAATCAGATTAATGGACTGTTGGGTGTATACAAAACCCACGCGGACATTGTCCTTGTTTTCTCACTTCCCTTCCCTGATGCACGCATGGTGTGTTGTAGGAACAATTATAGGAGTGCTAGTGGTAATTGTTCTTTTCATGTGCCTCTTGCCTTGTGCGGTTAAAATTATACTCGCAGAAGTTTATAAGTTAAGAGCCATCATACGTAACCATCAGCTAATCAACCGCGGTGGGCTCAGAATGTCACCTTGAACACCACCCAGGTATCTCTTGTCTCCGTCAGCAATTTGGTTAGTATGTTATAACAATCAGTCTCTTTCCTCAAACTGGGCAGGCATAAGAGCCTTGATGATTCTGGCTCAAGTACTCCTTCTAAAATGCATCTGTAGAATTGTATGACAACAATGGCTACAGCAATGGGCTTTGGTCTGAGCCATGATGGCTCTGGAGGCTAGCACCTCCCCCCCCAAAATATGGCTTAGTACGCTGGGTCGGTAGCCAAAGACGGGTAAGACTGATCCCTCACCATAGCAACCTAAGACAGGGGCTCCTCGGCCCAGGGGAGTGCCCGATGACGGGTAAGCATGTGTCCTGAGGATTGGCAACCTAAGACAGGCACGATCCCTGCCATATACAAAATAAAAAAGGGGGAGCTGTGGAGAGCCATCCAGCAGATGCAAGGA
Source organism: Mustela nigripes (assembly GCF_022355385.1). Lineage (NCBI taxonomy): Eukaryota > Metazoa > Chordata > Mammalia > Carnivora > Mustelidae > Mustela > Mustela nigripes. The sequence goes on from NW_026745510.1 coordinate 2,479, forward strand.
GTCACGTAGACGGGAGTGCCTGAAGATAGAGGAACTGAGAGTGATTGGTTTAGGAGGATGTGGGCGCGCTCATGGCCGGCGCGTGAACAGCACTAGAAGCCAAGAGATA
>NW_026745511.1:0-2587 GCF_022355385.1 Mustela nigripes
GAAGTTATTGATCAAAGAGTCACAGGTTATCAAGCTGTATGAGAGACTTCAGACTTAATCCAACCTCCATACTTTATAGATTAAAGAATATATATGTAGGTGCACATGTACATCTCCATATCAGTTATTATATATACACTTGTATATCACTAAAAATGGTATCTGTGGATCAGCCAATTCTTCTATTTTCATAGGAATGAAAAGGACTCGTCATTCCCCGGAAAATCTGAAGAAAGAAGCGAGAGCAAGAGTAAGGGAGAAAGAGAGTGCCCCCCGCGGGGGGCACCTGGGTGCCGCCCTCACCTCCTCCCTGGACCAACCTGTGGCCCCGCCCCCCCAACAGGCACACTCAGAGGGCGCTAGAGGCGCTCAAGGAGGCTAGCCCCAAGGCTCCCTGGGCTTAGCTGCTCCCTGCTGCTCCCTGCCACGGCAGCACCAAGGGCGGGGGGAGGGGGCGAAGGCGGCCTCCGCTGAGGGACCCTGGCCCTAGCAGGGCGGGCAGCACCTCGGGCACCCCCCGCTCGCCCTGGGGCCTGTCACTTCTCTCCCCACCCCTCCCACTCTCAACCATTGTTCCCTTCTGTGAAGGGTTTTTATACTTGGTTTTAGGGCAAGAGCACAATTGAGTGTGAGGGGGGAAGGGCAGGGCAAAAAGAGAGACCCAGTGGACTCTGCCCTGATCCCAGGGCTTGCCTCAGGGCTCAATCTCAAGAGCCTGAGATCACCACCTGAGCCAGAACCAAAGAGTTGGGTGCTTCACTGAGGGTGCCACCCAGGTGCCCCTCAGCTGTTGTGGACCAATTTCTGGAGAGGGGTGCCTGCGTGGCTCTTAGTTCAGCAACTTACTTGGGCTCAGGTCATGACCCCGGTCTTGCAGGATCTCCTCTCGCCTCGGGCTCCCAGCGCCTTGGGGAGTCGGCTTCTCCCACTGACCTTCTCCTCTCTCATGCTCTCTCTCACTCATTCTCTCACAAAGAAAGAAAGAAAAGCTTTCCAAAAAATGTCTTTAGCCTTGTTTTATGGGCTTTAATATGGTTGATCTCAATGAGTTTTCTCATCGGATGCAGACAACTTGAGGATAGCCATGTGTTTCTAAAAAGGTCCTTTTGTGTTCTGAAATGTCTTCTTTCTCTGTTCATTTATCAGGTGTCTTTCCACTGTCTCTTCTCAAGACCTAGGAAAAGCAGCCTTTGAGGATTTGTTTGGGTAAGGTCTAGTCCTTTTCATCCTTTTTCTTTCCACAAAATGTATAGTAGCCTCCGCATCCTTCTAAGTAGAGTTTATTTTTCACTGCCCTATTGAGGTCTTTTCTTTCAATAGAATTTGAGTCATTCACTCTGAAGGTCATTGTTGAAATGTTGAATTTGAAGTCTACTACCTCACTAGGCGTATTTTCTTTTTCCTGTCTATTCCTTCTTCCCTTTCCCTTTATAACTGCCTTCCTTTTGATGACCTGAGTCCTTTGGAGGCTAATCTCTGCCTTCTTTGATTGGCTGTCACAGGGGAAGTCAGAGATTAGTAGGTATATCTGACCCTTTTTACAGTTGTTCTCCTTTTCTTTAGGGAAGCTCTAGAGTCAGCTTTCTCGGAGGGATCATTTCATCCCGCTCCTAACTCATGCTCCTTACCGGGTCTTTACTGAATATTGTGACTTAGCCAGAAGAACACTTCCCTCTGGCTGGTAGGAACTCCAATGACCTCTAGCCTTGTAGGAGTCTTGGCAACCATCTGGTTCCGTTGCCTTGACTCTTTGTCAGAACCCTGGAGCATTTTCTAAGATACACACTGCTTCCTGTGGACCAAGGACTCAAGAGGACTCCAGTGTGTATCTTCAAGAGCTTGTTTTCTACTTGAATTCTGTCTCTCTGGAACCCATGGCGTTTTCATCACTCCACCCTTCCTGAATTCCCAATCTCTCTTTCCTCACACCAGGGAAACTCCCATCTTTTCCTTGGAATCTCCTCCCTACCCTCACCATCCAGAATTCCTCCAGGTGAAAAGCCGAGTGAATCCTGGGGCTCAGTTTATTTATTTTTTTATTTTTTTTTTGCTTGTTTTTCTTTTCACAGGGTTCACAAATGTGCATTCATTTTCAATGTTTTAAAGAGTTAGATATATAGATATATATAAAGAGAGATAGATATAGACATATCTATATCTATATAGATAGATACTTTTTTCTTTTCAATTCCCCATGGGCTTCTGGTTGGTTACTTTTCCTCTCACAGGGTTTGTATTAGTTTTCTAGGGGTGCTGTTACAAGATACCACAAGCCTAGAGGCTGAAACAACAAAGTGGACAGAATTTGAGTCGTTCACTCTGAAGGTCATTGCTGAAATATTAAATTTGAAGTCTACTACCTTGCTAGGCATATTTTCTTTTTCCTGTCTATTCCTTCTTCCCTTTCCCTTTTGAACTGCCTTCCTTTTTATAACATGAGTCCTTTGGAGGCTACTGTCTGCCTTCTTTTATTGGCTGTCACATGGGCAGTGAGAGATTAGTAGGTAATTCTGACCCTTTTTACAACTAACTAACTCAGACTCCTTACCCGGTCTCTACAGAATATTCTGACTTAGCCAGAGGAACT
>NW_026745512.1:0-2587 GCF_022355385.1 Mustela nigripes
ATATATATATATATATATATATATATATATATATATATATTATTCTTGTTTATATTTTTTCTTTATTCGTTTTCTTTTTTTAATTGTTCCTTTTTTTTTTTCTAAAACACTTTTTATCCCATTTCTCCCCACCTCCATGATTTAGGATCTATTCTGATTTGGTTACAGTGTATTTTCCTGGTGTTGTTGCCACCCATTTAGTATTTTACTTGCTCCTTCATATACTCTTATCTGGACAAAATGACAAGGCAGAAAAATTCACCACAAAAAAATGAACAAGAGGCAGTACTGAAGGCTAGGGACCTAATCAATACATACATTGGTAATCTGTCAGATCTAGAGTTCAGAATGACAATTCTCAAGGTTCTAGCCGGGCTCAAAAAAGGCATGGAAGATATTAGAGAAACCCTCGTGAGAGATATAAAAGCCCTTTCTGGATAAATAAAAGAACTAAAATCTAACCAAGGTGAAATCAAAAAAGCTATTAATGAGGTGCAATCAAAAATGGAGGCTCTCACTGCTAGGATAAATGAGGCAGAAGAAAGAATTAGTGATATAGAAGACCAAATGACAGAGAATAATGAAGCTGAGCAAAAGAGGGACAAACAGCTCCTGGACCACGAGGGGAGAATTTGAGAGATAAGTGACATCATAAAATGAAACAACATTAGAATAATTGGGATTCCAGAAGAAGAAGAAAGAGAGGGGAGCAGAAGGTATATTAGAGAGAATTATTGGAGAGAATTTCCCTAATATGGCAAAGGGAACAAGCATAAAATTCCAGGAGGTGCAGAAACCCCCCTTAAAATCAACAGAAATAGGTCCACAACCCATCACCTAATAGTAAAATTTACAAGTCTTAGTACAAAGAGAAAATCCTGAAAGAAGCCCAGGAAAAGAAGTCTGTAGAATAGAATGGTAAAAATATTACATTGGCAGTGGACTTATCCACAGAGACCTGGCAAGCCAGAAAGAGCCAGCATGATATATTCAGAGCATTAAACGAGAAAAACATGCAGCCAAGAATATTATATCCAGCTAGGCTATCATTGAAAATAGAAGGAGGGATTAAAAGCTTCCAGGACAAACAAAAACTGAAAGAATTTACAAACACCAAACCAGCTCTACAGGAAATATTGAAAGGGGTGCTCTAAGCAAAGAGAGACCCTGAAAGTAGTAGATCAGAAAGGAACAGAGACAATATACAGTAACAGTCGCCTTACAGGCCATACAATGGCACTAAATTCATATCTCTCAATAGTTACCCTGAATGTTAATGGGCTAAATGCTCCAATAAAAGACACAGGGTAAGAGAATGGATAAAAAAACAAAACCCATGTATATGTTGCTTACAAGAAACTCATTTTAGAACTGAAGATATCTCTAGATTTAAAACGAGTGGGGAGAAAACAATTTACCATGCTAATGGACATCAGAAGAAAGCAGGAGTGGCAATCCTTATATCAGATCAATTAGATTTTAAGCCAAAGACTATAATAAGTTATGAGGAAGGACACTATATCATACTGAAAGGATCTGTCCAACAAGAAGATTTAACAATTTTAAATATCTAGGCCCCTAACATTGGAGCAGCCAACTATATAAACCAATTAATAAAAAAATCAAAGAAACACATCAACAATAATACAATAATAGTAGGGGACTTTAACACTACCCCTCACTGAAATGGACAGATCATCCAAGCAAAAGATCAACAAGGAAATAAAGGCCTTAAATGACACTCTGGACCAGATGGACATCACAGACATATTCAGAACATTTCATCCCAAAGCAACAGAATACACATTCTTCTCTAGTGCACATGGAGCTTTCTCCAGAATAAATCACATCCTCAGTCCTAAATCAGGACTCAACCGGTATCAAAAGATTGGGATCATTCCCTGCATATTTTCAGACCACAATGCTCTAAAGCTAGAACTCAACCACAAAAGGAAGTTTGAAAAGAACCCAAATACATGGAGACTAAACTGCATCCTTCTAAAGAATGAATCGGTCAACCAGGAAATTAAAGAAGAATTGAAAAAATTCATGAACACAAATCATAATGAAAACACAATGGTTTAAAATCTGTGGGACACAACAAAGGAGGTCCTGAGAGGAAAATATATAGCAGTACAAGCAGTACAAGAAAGGTCTCAAGTACACAACCTAACCCTATACCTAAAGGAGCTGGAGAAAGAACAACAAAGAAAGCCTAAACCCAGCAGGAGAAGAAAAATCATAAAGATCAGAGCAGAAATCAATGAAATAGAAACCAAAGAAAAAAAAAACAATAGAACAAATAAATGAAACTAGAAGCTGGTTCTTTGAAAGAATGAATAAGATTGATAAATCCCTGGCCAGACTTATCAAAAAGAAAAGAGAAAGGACCCAAATAAATAAAATCATGAATGAAAGAGGAGAGATCATAACTAACACCCAAAATACAAACTATTATAAGAACATACTATGAGCAACTCTACGGCAATAAATTTGACAATCTGGAAGAAATGGATGCATTCCTAGAAACATATAAACTACCACAACTGAGCCAGGAAGAAATAGAAAGCCTGAACAGACCCATACC
>NW_026745513.1:0-2586 GCF_022355385.1 Mustela nigripes
GACACCCTGCTGAACTCCGGTGCTGCTCAAGGCCCATTACCTGCACTGTGCCAGGGAACGGGGCACCCCCTGAAGTTGGGGACCGTGAGCTGTCTCTGCATGCACTCTTCCTGGGGAACACGGAAAACCCTGAAATGTCCGCAACCCATCCCACAAAAGCTTGGGTGAGGGGGCGCCCTGGAGTTCAGGGATCCGGGGGATGCGGCCAGTTGATGCGTATCAGGCAGAAGAAATTTTCAAGGGAAAAAGAAAACTCAGATGTCCCCACAGTGAACTCCCTTGATGTGCCCTTCGAGGACCCTGCCTCCCACCCAGGGCGCACACTAGCCCCAGACCCCACCCCACCACACCGCACGCACTCACCGGGCCAGGGTCCCTCAGAGCCCGCCTTGGCTGGTCCCCCTTCTGCAGCCCAGCGCAGCTCCGGAGGCGCCCGCAGAGAGGGAGCTCCACCCCCCACACGGTAATTGGCCGAGGAGGGTTGTGCCCCGAGCCCATTGGATGGCGGCTGTACCCGGCTGCCCTTACACCCGCCTCCTCACGACGGCAGGTGGTCCCCACTGCGCCTCCTCGCCCCCACCCCTGGCTCTGCGCTGCAGGCACTGGCGGGTCGCGGGCAGGGCCCTCAGACAGCCGGCCCCATCCACGGACCCCCAGGACTGCAGACCACCCCAGAGCCCGGCCCCTTCCCTTCCTGCCGCGGCCCTGTCTGCGGAGCAGTTCCTGGCTCCCAGCAAGTTCAGCTGCTCTCAGACCCTCCCAGGCTTGGGCTTTGGGAAATGCAATGGTTTCCCCCATTTCCAACGCAGTTTTAAGACCCAAAAAGTAATGCTCTAAGCGGGAGGAGCTTCACCTTGTGGTCTCACCCATGGAGTGGAGAGTGCTTCTCAGCCCTTCCGAGCATCCTTCTAGGATGAGCCCATTTGTGCTGGAAAATACACACACGGTCGGTTCTGCAGGGAAGCTCCAGGATGAACGAGAACAGCCGCCCTTCTGCGCTGTTGGAGGTGTGGCCCAGGAACACTGGTTTTTCACTTAAAAAGAAAGCATATCATCGACTCTAAAGGGCCAAGCTTTCTTAAACATTTTAGAGAAAAAGAGATTTATTCAGAACCAAGGCAAGACAGCTGCCTGGGAGACACAATCTTCACAAGGAAGGGAGTGCTCCGGGGGAGGAACATTAGGGCAGGTTTCTATATTCGCTCTGTTTTGTTTTACATACAGACTTACACATCATCAGGAGGAAGCACATTCTAGAAAGTTACAGACTTTTTCTTGTGTTTCCAGTATGTACATGACCGTATGACATTAATCGTATGGGAGCGGGAGAGGTTCTTTCATTTTTTTTTTTCTTCTCTTTATGTTTGCAATGGCATTTTTGGATTATCTTTTTCTTCTGGAAGCAGATATACAACATGGGCTTGGGGCAGAAATAGGGCCCATGCTCTGAGGTTTTGCCCAGTCATTTTGAGTTTGGTGAAATGGTAAAGGATAGCTTCCCTGTCAGCCCAGGATCTAGGTCCATGGATGGTAAAAAACAGAAATTTCCACTCTCATTCTAATTACTACTAAAGAGAGGAACTTGAGACAAAAGCACCTTTAAAAACAGTACCAAGAAATAAAAATGATGCCTACAGAAGTGTACCTGTTCCATGGTCAACACAGGCCACAGACACTGGGCTCCTTCCCTGCTCCTGACCACATCTCTGAAGCACACAGATAATTTCAAGTCAGAATTTTAGAACCTCCCAATATCTTAGAGATGTCTGGCACCATTCCCTTGGACTACAGAATAAAACAGAGTAGCTCATTGTCTCAACACTAATTTAAACATGAAGCCCCCCTAAAGCTTGGATACACCGTCTTAGTTCTTTCCCTGCAGATTTTGACTAATGGAAGTCATAGTCATACCATGTAAACACTACGATGGTTGGCAAGTAAGTAATCGTTGGTACGGGAGTATTTTAGCAATGTTTATAAACATTGTCTCACATTGTAGAAGAAGGTTGAGCTGAGTGTTTTAAAATATTATTTCAGACCGTTTTTTAAAGATTTATTTATTTATTTGACAGAGAGAGCGAGAGACAGTGAGAGAGGGAGCACAAGCAGGGATAGAAAGACAGAGAGAAACAGGGCCCCCACCAAGCAGGGAGCCTGACAAGGGGCTCAATTCCAGGACCTGAGCTGAAGGCAGACGTTTAATGACTGAGCCACCAAGGTGCCCCTATTTCCAACCTGTCTTACAGCAGACTCTGAAAATACCAGATACTAAATCAATTTTAGAAAGATAGTTCTTTCAGTAATTTTAATAGCAGAAAAATACAATCTCTCTAATCCTAGGAATCATTGGGTATCTTACTCAGAGGTCCTCCACTGAGATAATTATCTTAATGATCACGATAGGCAGAGGTTAAAAGGCCAAAAAAAATCTGCTCCACTTGGCCACACAACAATAAAATCCTGAGACCTGACATGTTTCCTGACCCAGAATACCAGAGATAAGAGGGAAATACTATCACATATGGAATAACAAGGAATCTGGAGTTAGTCTGGGGATCCCACGTAGGTTTCTGACACTCAAATCCT
>NW_026745514.1:0-626 GCF_022355385.1 Mustela nigripes
TTTGTGTCTATGGAGACCTTGGAATGAAGCGGTGGCACTGGGTCCCTAAAGGGTTCTCCTAAAGAGAGACTTACACACAGCTGCATTTTGCAAGTTTCCCATGTGTAGATGAGATTTTCTGATGTGTGAGTGAAGAAACAGCCATATGCTGTTATTGAATTCCAGGCCTCTGAGGAGAGATGCCACGAAACCAAAGCACTGGATCCCTTAGCTGCCTAGGGGCCTGTTCGTTCCTTTTTACCTCTGGGGACATCAGTCTACGGGTCTGAGTGCCGGTAGGTGCTCAGATGAGCCCATATTGCCCCTGTTTGTCCTGGGAAGCCCCAAATATTGGGATGGCCTCAGGGACTTTGGAGGTTTATACTATTAATAGGGTTGTGGCCATTGGAATTGGCACACACAATTCCCTTGGAGAGGGCAAGCACAGTCGTCAGGTTTGGTTCCAGGGGCCTGAGCCTGTAGGGTGTGTACGCCAGGGCTGTTTGGACAGTTGTTGAAAACACAAACTCGGCTTATGTTTCAGGTCATAGGTATGGCAGGACTGATCTACAGACTATGAGGAGAACTCTTCGGGATAATAAAAAAAGGCGAGTGTGAGGCTCTTCCTCAAGTATTTATCTCTGGAT
>NW_026745514.1:726-2586 GCF_022355385.1 Mustela nigripes
CTATTAATAGGGTTGTGGCCATTGGAATTGGCACACACAATTCCCTTGGAGAGGGCAAGCACAGTCGTCAGGTTTGGTTCCAGGGGCCTGAGCCTGTAGGGTGTGTACGCCAGGGCTGTTTGGACAGTTGTTGAAAACACAAACTCGGCTTATGTTTCAGGTCATAGGTATGGCAGGACTGATCTACAGACTATGAGGAGAACTCTTCGGGATATGAAAAAAGGGCGTTTGTGAGGCTCTTGATCAAGTTTCTGTCTCTGGATCTCATGTCACTCACGGTCGTGAAATTTCCCGGTGACTTCATGGTAAATGGATGAGTCTTACTCTCTGGTGTTTGGCCCCGTCCAAAGAGTTTGGGGTCATTCTGTGGGATGGAAGAAGTCCGTTGTTCTGTTGCTGTTGATTTGTTTTGTTTTGTTTTATAAACTCAGGTGTCCTACCAAATGAGGGATTCCAGTGTAGAGCCCTGGGGAGGGGCGACTGGACAACCATAAATCTGTTTAAAAATTGGGGCCTAGGTACATGTCAAGCCCATTATTACATCTAATGGTCCAGCAACTGAGAGGACGTACTAGAGGACAGGACTCACGCTGATGGTCACAATGCGTGTTTATGCCCTGGTCGCACTCAAGAATGGGCAGGGCCTCAGGGTGAATGCTGGTTTCTCCTACACTGAACGTTGGACAACATGCCGACCACAAGGTTTCTTGCCATGGGTTAGGAAGAGTTCTGATTGCTGCATCACAGTCACCACTGGGCTGTGATGGAGATAAGGTCTAGATTCTGAAGCCTGAAAACTGAGGTAGGGAAGAGATGATGACATTAGGTCCTGGCGGGTCTGATGAGCTCAGTGTGCGGTCAGCTGTCTGGGTGTTGTTCACGAGGTCCGGGCTCAGGTTCACAAACAATGCATTAGTGCCCAGGTTAGACTATATCTTTTGGGTGCCTTCGAGGGCCGTGTAGGTTCTTATCTGAAGAATTCTTCAGGATATGAAGAATGAGCGAGTCTGAGGCGCATGCTCAGGCTTTTGTCTCTGGATTTTGTATCAGCGTTAGCCGTGGAATGTTGGGGAGGCCTCATAGGCATGGACGAATCCTGCTCTCTGTGGACTTGGCCCGATCCCAATTGTTTTTCGTCAATCTGTGGGATGGGTGGACTCCTTTCAGGTTTGTTACCTCAGGTGTCCCACCAAAAGAGGAATTCCAAAGCAGAGCCCTGGGGAAGAGTGAAGGGACAACCCGAACTATGGTTAAAAATTGGGGCCTGGGTAATGGAAAGCCCAATATGCTATCTCTCCATCCAGCCACTTAGAGGCCTTACCTGAGGACTGGGCTCAGGCTGAGGGACACAATGTGTGTTTGTGACCATTGTGGCCCGCAAGCATGGGCGGGGCCTCTTGGGCCACACTGGTTTCAATGACACTGAACCTTGGACAACAAGCCAACCACAAGTTTTCTTGCCATGGGGAATGAGTTCTGTTTTCTGCATCATTTTCAAACCCGGGCCGTGATTGGAGATAAGGTCTAATTTCTGAAGCCTGAAAATCGGGGTTGAGAAGATATGACGACCTAAGGCCATGGTGGTTCCGATGTGCTCATTGTGCGGCCAGCTGCCTGGGTGGGGCCAGGAGGTCCAGGCACAGGCCGTGTCTGAAAGTGCATTAGTGCCCAGGTCAGCCTATATATTTGGGGTACAGCCGAATGTCGTGCATGTTTATCCTCATTTGTGTTTCTGGGTAGCCCCAGAGGGCAATGTTTTTCTTCTGGAGGGCAAGCAGAGTGCGGCATTGTAGTTCTGGATTGCCAAACTGGAGGGCTTGTGGGCCTGTAGTCTGAGGACGGAAGTCTGAGAACCCAAGC
>NW_026745515.1:0-2585 GCF_022355385.1 Mustela nigripes
GTGCTGTGTCACATTCTGCCCTAGGCTTCTAGGCTTCTGAGAGATGCTGTAAAAACAGTCCAACAGTGGGAATTCCCATTCTAGGATTCTAAATCTCCAGGGTCTCACTCCCAGGTCCCCCAGGTCCCCAACGCCAGCATCTTAGAGCTTTTCCTTAGAGATCTTCCCCCTTAGGGACCCGGGTTCCCTGGAAGTAGCAGCTGACGATGCTCCATTCCCCGCCCCTTCACCTGGGGTTCCTACCTCACTAAGGCGATTAGTGTTCAGGTCTCCCAGCAGCAACGTGTCTGACGTGTGGGCCACCAGGTAACGTTCCTTTCCGAGGATTTTCACCTCTTCCACCTCGTAGCCATAGTGTGACTTGAGTACCACCCGGGTCCCCGATGACAGGTTCTTCACGATCACCTTGGTAAGGTACAATTCTGAGCACCCTGAGGCTTCCCTCAACCCCAAAGAGGGGTGAACCTGCCGTGCCCACCTCCACAGTGTTAAACAAAGCTAGTCTCTTGTTTCCTCACCTAACCTAGGCTATTGATGGTAAAAATGACACCTCCCATTCACACAGTGCTTTACGATATACAAAATGTTTTCAGAGATTATCTCCTTCAATGCTAATACATAATACATACAGGGTAAAACTAATCACTCTCCTTACCTTCCTGTACCTCTTGTGAAAATCTCTGTGATTACTTTAATCGTGGTATATACTGATCATACTGTCATTTCATATAGCTCTTTGCTAAAATGATCCTGATTAAGGAACAACAGAATACAGACAATTATCTTTGTATTCTCTGTCCTAACAGTGCTCATGTATAGAGAATGGACAGAGAATGAAAGAACAGGGGTGCCTGGCTGGCTCAGTCAGAGGAGCATGCGACTCTTGATCTCAGTTGTGGGTTTGAGCCCCAAGTGGGGTATAGAGTTATTTAAAAATAAAATCTTAAAAAAGGGGGGGGGGCGCCTGGGTAGCTCAGCTGATTAAGCATCTGCCTTTGGTTCAGGTCATGATCTTGGGGTCTTGGGATCAGGCCCCATATTCAGCCCCACGGCCGAGTGCTCCCTCTCCCTCTAGCCTTCCCCTGCTCCTGTGCGGACACTCTGTCAAGAAAGTGAACAAAATTTTAAAAAAAGAGAAAAAGAATGAAGGAAGCAATGAATAATAAATGGAAGGAAAAGAGAACAGAGGGAGAGAAAACAGAAAAGTGGGCTCAGGAACTAAGAAATTACCTTGCAATGTCATACATGATGGATTCAGAGGCCCTAAAGCAATGTTATACACCTGCGTAATCCTAAACTCCCCAGTTAACAACATATAGGTAATAAAGCCTTTTCTGTTGTGTTTCGTTTTAGAGAGGGATAGAATCATGGGTGGGGCAGAGGGAGAGGGAAAGAGAGAATCTTCAACAGACTCCATGCCCAGCGTGGAGCCCCTCGTGGTGCTTGATCTCACAAGCCTGAGATCATGACGTGAGCTGAAATCAAGAGTCCGACACTGAAGACTGAGCTATCCAGGCGCCCCAGGTAGTAAAGTTTTAAATCAGGAAGGTGGAAGTGGCGATCTCTGTACCCCTTCAATTTGGTGTTTAAATCTTTTCTTACAATAAGCTGGAAGGGCTACAGAGTAAAGTTGTCAAAGAGTCACCTGATACACTCTGTTCTCCAGAGCAGCTCTACCAGGGGTTAAATTTGGCACTGTGGCAGTGTCCGGAAGGAGATTTTGGTGCAGTAGGCTATCAGCTACTTACCTGGCTAGGTCCCACATATGTCAACTCAAACTTATTCTTGTAAACACTTCTCCGGAGGCAGCAGTCAAACTGTTCCACTCCACCACAGAGTGTGCCCTAGAAGGGAAAGCGACAACATAAAAGGTAACAGGCATCAGAAGGATATCTGGAGACACCCTTGAAACCCAAGTTCTAGAATCTAGGAAAGAGTTGGCAGTAAAAGGGCTGGCAGTTTTGGGAAGTACCAGATGGAAAGAGGTGGCACTCACAGGACGCCAGGATAGTGATGGGAGGAAAGGGAGAAATCAGCCCCGCCTACAGAATTCTTTGTCTCTTTTGGCTTCCCATAAAGTGTGAATTTCTCTTTCCTGCCGTTAATGTCATATTTTTAGGTTGAAGTCCAAAGGGAAGAAGTCTCTAGTTTCAGGGAGAGTGCTTTAGGCGAAGGCCGGATTTTTCCTAGTTTGAAGAAAGTCACCCAGGCGGAAAAGGATTACTTGTAAAACGCACCGCACAGAGTCGAGAGCCATCCCGTTTCCAGGCCAAGGCAGTGACGGTATATAAGTTGGCAATCTCCTTGGGCTTTGCCTCTTCCCAGATGCTTCTTCGAGGGCTCCAGTTGAGTACCCGAAGTCTGAAATTAAGGAGGTGGATTTCAGAAGAGATGGAGACTGAGCAAAAGGGTGGAAATGGGTACGTAACAGAAGGCAATGAGTCTCGCTGTATTAGAGAAGAGAGGAAGTGAGAGAGAACACACATGCTAGGGAATCTCATAGGAGAGGACACAAAGGTTCAAAGGAAGGAAGGTGGGAAATCAAGCCAAAAGTAAAATGGGGTGAGAGCGATAGGAGTGGGGAA
>NW_026745516.1:0-2585 GCF_022355385.1 Mustela nigripes
CCAGTTGCCATAGTAACCAACAATTTAGGGATGCATGTAGTAGTATAAGAAATTTCTAGGAATGAAAAATTCCGAAGGAAAAAATACATGGGGGTCTTGAGGTGAGTATCCAAAAGGGTGAGTGTGATGATGGTCAGATTGCCGGTGGTGCTCAGCAAGTAGGTGAGAAGCAGAAAGACAAATAACACAACTTTCAACTGTGGGTCATCAGTCAAACCTGCCAGAATAAACACTATCACTTGTGTGCAGTTTTCCATTACTGACCTTTACCTTTGCAGGTCTAAATAGAAAAGAAAGGAAGAAAGAAATTGATGATCCCAATGGAAAAATAACAGTGATTTAAGTGTTTAAAGTTAGTAAAGTGATATTTCAGATAGAAAACAATGCTCATATGATCTCCCTGATATGAGGAAGTGGTGATGCAACATGGAGGCTTAAGTGGGTAGGAGAAGAATAAATGAAACAAGATGGGATTGGGAGGGAGACAAACCATAAGTGACTCTTAATCTCACAATACAAACTGAGGGTTGCTGGGGGAAGGGGATTTGGGAGAAGGGGGTGGGATTATGGACATTGGGGAGGGTATGTGCTTTGGTGAGTGCTGTGAAGTGTGTAAACCTGGGGATTCACACACCTGTACCCCTGGGGATAAAAATATATGTTTATAAAAAATAAAAATAAATTAAAAAAAAAAGAAAAGAAAACAATGCTCATTCATGTTTTGAAGATGGATATGCCAGGAAGAACTATAGTTTGCATTTCCACAGCAGCTGGACAGAGAATTTCATCCTTAATTCAGTTCTACCAGAGACTAACCGATGTGATTATAGCAATTGTTGAGCATTTTTATATGAGGAAATATCACAGGGAAATTAGACTGCATTTTAAAACATTGAAAAATGCTTCTTCTCTCTTGATTTTATGCAAGAGTTGAGATAGATTCCATTTCCTATTCAATTAAGAGATTTTTATTCTAGAACCAAAACGATTATTGTCATTAAAAGTATATCAGATGGGGCGCCTGTGTGGCTCAGTGGGTTAGGCCGCTGCCTTCCGCTCAGGTCATGATCCCAGGGTCCTGGGATCGAGCCCCGCACCAGGCTCTCTGCTCAGCGGGGAGCCTACTTCCTCCTTTCTCTCTGCCTGCCTCTCTGCCTACTTGTGATCTCTGTCAAATAGATAAAATCTTTAAAAAAAAAAAAGTACATCAGAAAATGTTTTCATAAAATATACAGCACTTGATCCTGTCAATAAACAGGGTTACTATAGCTTTACCATTTTACTCAACTAATCAAATTCAAGTGCCTGATTCTTCTGTCATTTCTTTCATGGCTAATGAGATACAATTTCAGAGAAATTAATATGAAATATCATGAATGGTTTTATTTTCTATTCTTCTTAATACTTCCATCCCATCAATCTCTGTTATCATCTCTTTCTTCCCATGTTGTACTCTCAAAAACATCAGTAGGAACAGTCTGGTAATATTGGTGTGTGTAATTAAAAAAGAGTGCAGTTTTCCTCTAAAAGTTATGATTGTGAAAAATGAAAAAAAATCTAAATGACAGTAGTGGATATATAAGCAGATAGAAATAAATAAATAGGGTTTCAGGAAATTGCATGAGCAGGGAGAAAGATAAAGATAAAGCTTATGGAAACCTAGAGATGCTATGGTTTTTTAGAAATAGCATGGTGAAGGGTGCCTGAATCAGATAAGTGGCAGGCTCTTGATTTCGGCTCAGGTCATAATCTCAGGATCCCAGATTAAGTCCCACTCCATGCTCAGCATGGAGTCTGCTTCTCTCCCTCTCCCTCTGCCCTTCCCCCTGCTCTCTGTCTTTTTCTTTCTCTCAAATAAATAAATAAATAAATAAATCTTTAAAAAGAAAGAGAGAATAGTGACTTTATGGGGAAAATTAAAAGAAGTAAATTAGTAAATAAAAATTAAAAGAAAATTAAAACAAAAATTAGTGTAATCTTAAAATTAATAATATGTAAATTATTATTAGTAAATAAAAATTACACAAAAATGTTTACCATAAAATTTCTTTCATCTGCTTCTATGCTTTACACTTACCATTTATTCTTTATCTAAAATACAGACTGAAAAGCTGAACAATTTGAGGTCAGCATGGCCTAAAAGAGATGAAGGGTATTTTTTTTAATTTTTAATTTTTTATAAACATATATTTTTATCCCCAGGGGTACAGGTCTGTGTACACTGTACACATTTAGTAAAGTGATATTTCACTTTACACACTTTACAGCACTCACCAAAGCACATACCCTCCCCAATGTCCATAACCCCACCCCCCTTCTCCCAACCCCCCTCCCCCTGCAACCGATGAAGGGTATTTGGTAAGTTTCAAACACAGTGAATCACAAAAGAGTGCTGACAAAATTTTAGAAGACATGTATTTCTCTATTATAAGGATATTCAAATAATAAGTAATTAAATAAATATTAATTACAGATAACTATGATTATCGCAATACATGGCGTATATTAAGTGAGACCAAAATTTGAGATCAGGATTATGTTTGAAAGAGGATTTTTCCTAAATTGTCCTCTGAAAAGTACAATCT
>NW_026745517.1:0-2585 GCF_022355385.1 Mustela nigripes
GGAAATCTTGCTGAAGTATGAGTAAGAGCCAACGAAAGGGAACATATTTATCTGCCTCGAATGCTGGGGCCTGGGGAAAGCAAGTTTCATTACAGACAAATCAGGAAGGAGGTGCAGATTGCTTTTTATGTCACTCTGGAGTGGAGTTCTGCTCACTCACAGAAGCTCAAAATCTTCACAAAGGACAATGCCCCCCCCACCCCCAAAGTCAGCTGGGGATTCTCAGGAAAACGTTAATTGAAAGTATTATGGATTCTCCAACTTCCCAAAATGCAGGAGGAACATCTACAAGCAAGACTGTCACCACTTTTAGACAATTACACTTATTTACATTTTTTCTTCCTACAAAATCATCCTCTCTCCCTATCCATGATCTTCTTTTAGTAACAGATTCCTAAAGAAGGAAACAGGTGTCCTCCCATTCCAGTTCCATCCAAAATAATAAAATAAAAATCTTTAAAATTAAAAATATTGTGATTTGTTGATACAGAGCACATAAGCAGAGGGACAAGCAGACTCTCCCACTGAGCAGGAAGCCCGATTTGGGGCTCGATCCCAGGACCCTGAGACCAGGACCTGAACCGAAGGCAGGCAGATGCTTAACCAACTGAGACACCCAGGAAGCCCCAAAATAATTCAATTTTTAATCACTTTACCATAGACACTTTTGGGTGGCTTTGAAACACCAGAATCTCATTGACTTATCAGTGTCCTCTTCACCATCTCAGAAAAGGACTGGGTGCCTCTCAGAGGCCTCTCTCCCCTCCTGACCCAGGTCCCAGCCAAAGGTCCTTCACATTAGAGTATGAGGAACTGAGGGGCTGCCGGGAAGCGGGATGGGGTGTGGAAGCACCCTGGGGTAGGGTGGGGGGCTCTGGGGCCCTCCCACTCCCAACTTCAAAGACAGCACCTGCTTTCCCCTGCCTCATATAGGTACCCTGGGTTTGCCCTCTTTAAGGTTCCTGGTTGCTGCAAAGGTCTGAAAATCTCCTAAGTAGCACAAAAGCCATCATGTGCATTTTGGCCACACGGGACAGAGGGAGTTTAAAGGAAGAAAGATAAAGCTCCCCAGAATGAGCCAACAGCTCTGGGCTTCCCCGCACATCTTTCCTGACCCTCAGAACCCTGGGAAGGAGCCCCTTAGTGCAAAGTCACAGGGGGAGCCCACGCACAGCCCAGGCCTCCTGCCCCAGGTCCTCTCCAGCCATAAACTGACCCCTAGCCCCTTCCAAACCGTCTACAGCCTCAAACCACTGACGTGCGGTTCAGCACCCATTCCAGAGCGCCGGATGCACCACGTGGCTTCCCGGCACCCTTCCCTGGCCGCTCCCAAAATCACCGTGGGAACATCGCAGCAAGGAGACAGGGTATCTATTTTTATCCTCTGGGTTGTCTTCCCTCGTAGCCCCTCAGGAGTCCCCACGCAGCAATGCCGCGTGGGCCCTACTGCTCTGAATCCACTTCCCCCGAGGAATCCGCTTTTCTTCAGCGTCTGTGTCTGCAAACCTGGCTCCTCTAACACTTCCCACCAAACGTACCATGAACCAACTGGGGAAGAAGTTCATTTCTGGCCGACAAGCCTTTAATCCCTGAGAGCTGTGGCTGATGCGGGAGCAGCTTTTCTCCAAATGGTGATTTCGATACGAGGTCCTTTTGCCTGCCGGCCCCCAACATCCCTGATGTGTGGCTCCCAGGGGCCTCCGCGCAGCCAGGCCTGAAAGTGGAGCCCACCCTTGGGCTCATTTTCCACCGCCCTGAATCCAGGCAGCGGCCCCATCTCACTACAAAGGGTGCTGAGTAACGAGGTGCCGCCACCAGGAAGAGAGGCAGCAGGTCAGACAGATCTGGAGAATGACACTGGCCTTCAAGGGCCCCTCACAAGGGAAATACCATTAATTAGCAGATCTGACCAGATATACTGTGTTCCACATTCAGGTCGTAAGGATGGGGTTTCCTCGAGCCCTAATCAAAGGAACTCTTTCACCTAAGATCACTTGACCAATCGGTGACTCAGTTTCCTTATACTAAAAATGAGGATAATAATACCTCACAAGATTGTTTTGA
Source organism: Mustela nigripes (assembly GCF_022355385.1). NCBI lineage: Eukaryota > Metazoa > Chordata > Mammalia > Carnivora > Mustelidae > Mustela > Mustela nigripes. The sequence continues at coordinate 2,065 of NW_026745517.1, forward strand.
GGAGCACACACGTTACAAAGTGTTTAGAGGCACCTGGGTGGCTCAGTGGGTAAGCATCTGACTTCAGCTCAGGTCACGAGCTCAGGGTCCTGGGATAGGGCTGTGTCAGGCTCCTTGCTCAGCGAGGAGTCTGTATGTCCCTCCCCCTCCCTCTTCACTTCCTGCCCTCTCTCTCTCTCTCAAATATATAAATAAAATCTTTTAAAAAAATGAAGTTCTTAGAACACTATCTGCACATAGTACAGGACACACAAGCACTTGTTAAACAGATAAAAGGGTACAAGAGGCTGGCTTCCCTTCAGATTTCTAATAGGCTCCTGTCTGGGGGTCTCTAGCTCTTAGGAAGTGGGCAGGCCGCAGAAGCCCAAGGTTGTAGAGTTCCTCTGAGGCCAAGTTCAGTTTTCTACGCAGGACAGAAAACCTGTAAAATACATCCCGGACTTGCTTCGCTGCCTTCCTAGTAGGGAATCCGTTCCCTCAAGAGTGGTCCAACCTCTCTTCCACTATTTGGGATGTAGAAA
>NW_026745518.1:0-2584 GCF_022355385.1 Mustela nigripes
AGGCTGCCTATCAAGGCTTCAGCACAGCTTCTGAAGGTGCAGATGCTTTAACCCCAAAAGCCTTTCTCTGCAAGCAGGTTCCCTGGTCTTTCTGGCCTTCTGAGGAGTGAGGAGTGGGGGAAAGGGGAGGGAAGAGACAGGGATCCAGTTAAATAGGAGAAACAGCAAAACGCAGGCACTGGTGAGCCCTCACAATTTCGCAGGCATCCAGTGCTGCAAACTTGGCTCGGAGACCACCCACCCACCCTTTTCAGGGACCAAAGCAGGGACCTGGGAGTGCACCGGGCGTCCCCAAGGGCACCCAGCAACCTCAGGGCCCAGACCATGCTACCTCGAACAGGCTTCAGAGATGGCAGCTGCCCAAGAGAGGCCTTGGTGGGCGCGTGGAGCCGGCTGACTTGTGGACTGCAGCGTGGGGCTGGGGGCGGGGGCAGCAGAGGAGACTCTGGCTGGATCTGGACTGGGTACGCAGAGGCAGCGAGAGGCCAGTGGCGGGGAGTGGGCCGGCTCCTTCCCTCTCCCCTCCCAGGGTGGCGCCCTCCCTCCCTCCCTCCTCACCTGGGTAAATCTCCCTTTGCCTGGGAGGAATGGCCCTGGCGGTGGCGGCGGCGGAGGGCCGCTGAGGAGCTGGCGCCAGGGCTGCTGCACCAGAGCCCCCAGCCCCTAGCGGGAGCGACCGCGCCCGCTGACACCACAGCCCCCCCCCAGCCCTGAGGATCTCCATTTTAGCAGCGCGCGCCTCCCTCGGCCCTGAGTAGCCACGGAGACTGGTTGTCGCCAGCCCCCTCTCGCCCCCAGCCCTCCCTCCCCTTCCACCCTCTCAGCTCAGAGCAGGTACCTGGTCGGGCTCTCCTTATCGCGCAAGGAAAAGGGTGGGCTGTACCGCTGCCTGCCCCCCGACCCAAAGCCCAAAGTGGCGCCACTGGAAGGAGAAATGCCATCCAGGAATTCCTCCCTAACCTGCCCCTCCCTTCTCGGCGCCAGTCCTCAACCCTACCTCTGCCCTTCCTCAGTTGCTGGCCCTCGCTCGAGCTACCGCTGCCGCCGCTTGCGTGGCCCCCGTCGCCGCTTCGCCGCCGCCGCCATCTGCGTTGCTGCCATCTGCGCCGTAGCCGCCGCTTGAGTCGCCAACACGGCTTTTGCAGCCGACGCAGTCTGCACCGAGGCCGCTGTCGGCTCCACCGCTGCTACCGCCGCCGACGCCGCCGCTGCCTCTGCTGGAGCTGAAAACGCCCAAGCGGTTGCCGCTTGTGCAGCCGAGCTGTCTGCGCCAGTGCCGCTCGCACCGCCCACTCCGTCGTCTGTGCCGCCGCCGCTGCCGCCGCCAACACCGCCTGCGTCGCCGCCACCGCCATTTGTGCCGCCGCCGCGGAAGCCACCTCCATCTGCACCGCCGCCGCATACGCTGCCAACCCCGCTGTCCGCACCACCACGGCTACCGCCGCCAACACCGCTTATGCTGCCGCCGCCGTCGCCTCTTGAGCCCTCGACGCCTAAGCCGTTGCCACTTGTGTAGCGGACGCTGTCTGCGCCCACGCCGCTTGCACCTCCGCCGCTTCCGCTGCCAACCGCCTGCGCCGCCGCCGATGCCGCTTGTGTCGCGGGAGCCACCGCCCTCTGCACCGCCCTCTGCACCGCCCCACTTGCACCGTCGACCCCACTGTCTGCGCCGCCGCTGCTACCACCGCCGCCGCCGACTCTGCCGCCGCCGCCGAAGCCGCCGCCTTGTGCACCGCCGCCGCTGTCTGCCCCGAGGCCGCCTGAACCGCCGACACAGTCGTCTGCGCCGCCGCCGCTTCCGCCGCCGCGGCCCACAATGCCGCCGCCACCAAGCCACCGCCGTTGGCCCCGCCACCAACGCCGCTGTCTGCACCGCCGCTGTTACCGACTCTGCCGCCTACTCTGCCGCCGCCGCCGCCACCGTCTGCGCCGCCACCGCCGACGCTTCGCCGCCGCCGTCTGCACCGCCGCCGCCACTTGAATCCCGACGCCGCTTGTACAGCCCAGGCCGCTTGCGCCGCCGACGCCAATGCTGTCCCCGCCTGTTTGGCGACGCCGCCGCCTCTTCTCCGGCCAACGCCCTCTGCACCGCCTCAGACGCCGCTTAGGCCGCTGATGCCCCAGCTGAGGCATCGCCGCTATGGGGGCTGACGCCGCTGGCGGCGCAGATGGTGGCGGCGGCGGAAGCGGCAGCGTCAGAGGCACAGGCGGCCTTGGCGGCGGAAGCAGTGACGCCGCAGACAGTGGCTTCGAGGTCACCAAGGGGCGTAGCTGCACAAGCGGCTTCGGCTCCGAAGGCCTCCGGGGCTCAAGCGGTGGCCGCAGCGGCATAAGCGTTGGCGTCGGCGGGGATAGCAGTGGCAGCGGCTTCAGCGGCGGCACAAGCGGCGTCGGTGGCGGCGCAGACGATTTCAGCGGCGGAACCAGCAACGGCTCCGACGACGGCGTCAACGGTGCAAGCGGCCTCGGCGCACAATGGCGACGGGGCAGACGGCAGCTGCTTCAGCGGCGGCGGTAGCAGCGACGGTGCAGACTGTGGCTTCGGCGGCGCAAGCGGCGGTGCAGACGGTGGTGGCTTCGACGG
>NW_026745519.1:0-2584 GCF_022355385.1 Mustela nigripes
TTTTTTTATCTTTTATTTTTTAATCCCTTATGTTTCCTCTGATCGTGGATCTTTGTCATTTTGACCTTCTCTGCTGATTAAAATATTCTCTCTAAAATGTCATTTATTTGCAGGTACTTGCACTGTAGCGATTCTTTACATATTTTTTAAAAAATCCATTCACGTTTCTTAGTGAAAATCCCGGGAATCTGAAAGACTACCATTTGCTCATCTTCGAACAGTTATTGTCTCCACTAAGTGACAGTGTTTCAGAGAACGTGAGCTCACAACAGATGTAACCTTTTTTCCACTTTCTTCTACCATGTTTATTTCTATGTTATTCAGAGGAGCCTTCTTTGTAGAATCATATTATCCAATCTTTTATAAAGCTGAATTTAAATTCTGTCCCTTCATTCCCCACAAAGCTTAAAAAACCAAGCAAATTTTGTTCCATTTTTTAAGAGCCTATAGATGGCATTTTTTTAATGTTGCATTTTTGAGTTTTCATCACTCTTTATGTTACTTCTACTTCACAGATAAACAATTGCTAATGACAATGTGAACTTCCTACAAATGTGCAATCAAAATCCCTAGGTACACATTACTGAAGTTCTTCGTTCCCTTTAAACATTATTTCTCTCTTGATATGCATTCTTGTTTTGTATTATATTGCATTATGATGTTTTTTTTAACACACTGCATTTTTTAGAGTAGTTTGGGGATCAAAGTAAAATTCCCTTTCCCCACATACACACAGCCTTCCCCATTATCCATATCCTGTACCACGGTGATAATTTTTCACGCTCACTGACCCTACAGTGACACATCATTATCACCCCAAAGTCCACAGTTTACATTAGAGTTCACTCTTGGTGGGGCACCAGGGTGGCTCAGTGGGTTAATGCTTCTGCCTTCGGCTCAGGTCATAATCTCGCGGTCCTGGGATCTAGCCCCAGACCAGACTCTCTGCTTGGCAGGGAGCCTGCTTTCCCCCCACCCCTGCTTTTCCCGCCTGCCTCTCTGCCTGCTTTGATGCCTGTCAAATAAATAAATAAAATCTTAAAAAAAAACCTTTTCTCATGGAGTTCACTCTTGGTATAGTATCTTATGCATTTTGACAACTGTGTAGCGATATATATCTAAAATACCATACATGTCATACAGAACATTTTCACTGGCCTAAAAATCCTCTGTGCTCTGCCTGTTCATCCTCCTCCTCTCCTAACTGCTAGAAACCGCTGACCTTTATACCATTTGCATAGTTCTGCCTTTTCTAGAAGGTCATATAGTTTGAACCTTGCAACATGAAGCTTTTTCAAATTGACTTCTTTCACTTATTATGACGGATTTTAAGTTTGTTCCATGTCTTTTCATTGCTTGATAGCCATTTCTCTTTATCGCTGAATCATATCCCATTGTTTCAATGGACCACAGTTTATCTATCCATTGTCCTCCTGAAGGACATCTTGGTTACTTCCAACTCTTGGCACTTATGGGTAAAGCTGTTACAAACACAGGTTTATATGCAGGATTCTGTGTACACAAAGTTTTCGCTCATTTGGGAGAGTACCAAGGAGCACGATTGCTGGATCATATGGTAAGAATATGTTTAGTTTTGTAAGAAACTGCCCAACTGTCTTCCAAAGTGGTAGCACCATTTTGGTGTTCTCACCAGAATGAATGAGAGTTTCTCTTGTTCCTCATCGTCAAAAGCATTTTAGTTGTCAGTATTTTGGATTTTAGCCATTCTAATAGATGTGTAGTGATATATCATTGTTTTATTTATTTATTTATTTTTTAAAAAGATTTTATTTATTTATTTGACAGAGAGAGATCACAGGAAGACGGAGAGGCAGTCAGAGAGAGAGAAAAAGGGAAGCAGGCTCCTGCTGAGCAGAGAGCCCAATGTGGAACTCGATCCCAGGACCCTGAGATCATGACCTGAGCCAAAGGTAGCGGCTTAATCTACTGGGCCATCCAGGTGCCCCTCATTGTTCTTTTAATTTACAATTCCTTAATTAGACATGCTGTGGATCATCACAGCATCTTTTCACATCATTATTGCCATCTCAGTATCTTCTTTGGTGAGGTGTCTGTTCCAGTCCTTGCCAATTTTTCAATCAGGTCATTCATTTTATTGTATTTGAGTTAATAAATGAATAAATACTAATAATAAATAATAAATGAATAAATAATAAATGAATGAATGAATTTATTATATATTATATATGTTATATATTATATATATATTATTATATATTAAATAATAATTTATTAAAAATAAATTTACTAATGAGGCCAAGAATTCAGAATCACAAATACTTCAGAACTAATAATAACGGCCTTCACTTGATGTTATTCTATAAGATAAATCCTACGATCAAGTTTCAATTTTAAATTCTTACAATTTTAAATTCTTAAATCCTTATGGAGAAGCATCATTTGGAGGGAGCAGTTTTCATAATTTAGCATCCATCAGCCTTTTTTTAAAGATTTTATTTAGTTATTGGACACACAGAGAGAGAGAGATCACAAGTAAGCAGAGAGGCAGGCAAGCGGGGAGGGAAGCAGGCTTCCTTTTGAGCAGAGCCTGATGTGGGGCTGG
>NW_026745520.1:0-2584 GCF_022355385.1 Mustela nigripes
TACCTGAGGACTGGGCTCAGTCTGAGGGTCACAATGTGTGTTTGTGACCAATGTGGCCCGCAAGCACGGGCGGGGCCTCATGGGCCACACTGGTTTCATCTACACTAAATCTTGGACAACATGCCAACCACAAGGTGTCTTGCAATGGGGAAAGAGTTCTGATTTCTGCATCATTTTCAATCCCGGGCCGTGATTGGAGATAAGGTCTAGGTTCTGGAGCCTGAAAACCGAGGTTGAGAAGAGCTGACGACCTAAGGCCATGGCAGGTCAGATGTGCTCAGTGTGCGGCCAGCTGTCTGCTGGGGCCACTTGTGCCAGGATCAGGCTGTGTCAGAAAGGGCATTAGTGCCCAGGTCAGCCTGTATATTTGGGGTACAGCCGAATGGCGTGCAGGTTGATCCTCATTTGGGGTTTCTGGGTAGCCCAAGAGGGCAATGTTTTTCTTGTGGAGGGCAGGCAGAGTGCTGCATTGTAGTTCTGGATTTCCAAACTGGAGGGCTTGTGGGCCAGTATTCTGAGGACTGAAGTCTGAGAACCCAAGCTAGGCCTAGGTATCTGGGTGAGGATATGGGAGGCACAATCTACAGACCTGAATCGAGATCTCGTGCATCTGAAGTCAGGGCGAGGATCAGACGATCGCTCAGTTTGGACAATCTGTCCCTGATTGCCCCTTCTTGAAGGGGGGGGTGGATCACGAGGCCATGGGTATTTTCCCACGGTGGGAGTTGTGAGAAGCTCCCAACTGCAAAGATTCTTCTGCCCTACAATTTTGAGATCTGTTGGTTGGCTCCAGGACAACGATTCCGAGCAGGGTTCTAAGGATGGATGGCTGGGTAGCCTACCTCGCATTCCAATTTTCTCCAAGCAACAAGACAGGTTAGATCGGCCTGATCTGGGGGAGCAACCTAGGAGGCTGAGTTGAAATGGACTCTCCCGTGGATATGTCCTAATATGATTTTGTGTCTATGGAGACCTTGGAATGAAGCGGCGGCACTGGGGCCCTGAAGGGTTCTCCTAAAGAGAGGCTTTCACACAGCTCCATCGTGCAAGTTTCCCATGTGTAGATGAGATTTGTTCTGATGGGTGAGTCAAGAAACAGCCTCATGCTGTTATTGAAATCCAGGCCTCTGAGAAGAGATGCCTGGAAACCAAAGAAATGGATCCGATAGGTGCCTAGGGGCCTGTTCGTTCCTTTTTACCTCTGGGGACATCAGTCTACGGGTCTGAGTGCAGGTAAGTGCTCAGATGGGCCCAGATTGCCCCTGTTTGTCCTGGAAAGCCACAAATATTGCGATGGACTCAGGGACTTTGGAGGTTTATACTCTTAGTAGGGTTGTGGCCATTGTAATGGGCATATACAATTCCCTTGGAGAGGGCAAAAACAGTCGTCAGTTTTGGCTCCAGGGGCCTGCGCCTGTAGGGTGTGTAGGCCAGGGCTGTTTGGACAGTTGTCTAAAAACACAGACTCGTCTTATGTTTCGGGTCATAGGTATGGCAGGACTGATCTACAGACCACAAGGAGAACATTTCGGGATATGAAAAAAGGGCGAGTCTGAGGCTCTTGCTCAAGTTTTTGTCTCTGGATATCGTGTCACTCATGGTCGTGAAATTTCCGGGTGACTTCATGGTAAATGGAGGAGTCTTACTCTCTGGGGGTTTCGCCCCGTCCAAAGAGTTTGGGGTCATTCTGTGGGATGGTAGAAGTCCGTTGTTCTGTTGTTGATTTGTTATGTTTTGTTTTTCAACCTCAGGTGTCCCACAAAATGAGGGATTACAGAGTAGAGCCCTGGCGAGGGGCGACTGGACAAGCAGAAATCTGGTTAAAAATTGGGGACTAGGGACTTGTCAAGACCATTATGACATCTAATTGTCCAGCCACTGAGAGGACGTACTAGAGGACAGGATTCACCCTGAGGGTCACAATGCGTGTTTATGCCCTCGTCGCACTCAAGAATGGGCTGGGCCTCAGTGTGAATGCTGGTTTCTCTTACACTGAACGTTGGACAACATGCCAACCACAAGGTTTTTTGCCATGGGTAAGGAAGAGTTCTGATTTCTGCATCATCGTCACCCCTGGGCCGTGATTGGATATAAGGTCTAGGTTCTGAAGCCTGAAAACTGAGGTAGGGAAGAGATGATGACCTAAGTCCATGGCGGGTCTGATGTGCTTAGGGTGCGGTCAGCTGTCTCGGTGTTGGTCACGAGGTCCGGGCTCAGGTTGTCAGACAGTTCATTAGTGCCCAGGTTAGACTATATATTTTGGGTGCATTCGAGTGCCTTGTAGGCTCTTATCTGAAGAACTCTTCAGGATATACAGAATGAGCAAGTCTGAGGCGCGTGCTCAGGCTTTTGTCCCTGGATTTTTTATCAGTGATGGCCGTGGAATGTTGGGGAGGCCTCATGGGCCATGGACGAATCTTGCTCTCTGTGGATTTGGCCCGATCCCAATTGTTTTTCTTTAATCTGTGGGATGGGAGGACTACTTTCAGGTTTGTTTCCTCAGGTGTCCCACCAAAAGAGGAATTCCAAAGCAGAGCCCTGGGGAAGAGTGAAGGGACAACCCGAACTATGGTTAAAAATGAGG
>NW_026745521.1:0-2584 GCF_022355385.1 Mustela nigripes
AAAGGGGGGTTGGGAGAAGGGGGGTGGGGTTATGGACATTGGGGAGGGTATGTGCTTTGGTGAGTGCTGTGAAGTGTGTAAACCTGGCAATTCACAGACCTGTACCCCTGGGGATAAAAATATATGTTTATAAAAAATAAAAAATTAAAAGAAAAAGAGTGTTTGCCCCTATCTAAGGGGGGGCATATGCTCTCCAGTTCACCAGTCTCCAGCCCCACCACCGCCCCAGTCGCCCCAGCCTATTCTCTCCCTCACACCGATAGCAGATTTTAGTGGCTATTTATCACTGCACTTGTGCTGTTGCTTTTCTTGTAAAAGTTACAGAGGAAAGTTCAGTTTACTAATTTACATTACCCCCTGGACAACAGAAGACCGTGGAGTTCATAGAGCCTGGAGGAGACCGTAAGGGAAGGGCACAGAGTGGGAAGGGTAGAGTGGCGCCAGTACTCCGGGCTGCCTCTTCCTAGCCTCTAACCCGGATGAATGCAGTCTTCCTCCACACTCCAAAGATTGTCTTTTTCTGCCCTTCCTTTCCACCACGGCTGTCAACCCGTTCATGGGGGGGCTCTGTGAGATGCTGATTCAGTCTCTCCCTGTGGAGGAGGCACGAGCTTGCGGGGAAATCACTCTTCTGCCAACACTGCCAGCAACAAAAGTAGCTCTCAGTTGCTTCAAGGGACCCGACGGACCTTTTTCTTTCCTAATACCGTGAGCACTGGGGCTGGGCTTTTGTACAGTGGGAGTCTCAGAGGTCTCAAGGGCATCCTCTCCCTCCTTTGAATTCCTATCCCCCAATGTTGAGCTGAACCATATAAAATTGCCACATTTGCCCATCTTTAACCTACAAAAATGGTAATGTTGTATAGTCAATCTACTGTCTCTACAGGCAGCTCTGCCACAGTCCCCAGAATTCTCATACTTAAACCATCTCTTAGGATGAGGCTCGGGCTGCTCTTAATCTGGGTGGCTCAGCTGGTTAAGTGTCCGACTCTTGGTTTCAGCTCAGGTCATGATCTCATGGGTTGTGAGATCGAGCCCCTCAGTGGGCTCTGCACTCAGCACAGAGTGAGCTTTCTCTCTCCCTCTATCCCTTCCCGTTGGTACGTGTGTGTTCTCTCTCTCTCTCTCTAACAGAAAAAATCTTTTTTAAAAAAAGGCTGCTGTTGGGGCGCCTGGGTGGCTCAGTGGGTTAGGCCGCTGCCTTCGGCTCAGGTCATGATCTCAGGGTCCTGGGATCGAGTCCCGCATCCGGCTCTCTGCTCAGCAGGGAGCCTGCTTCCCTCTCTCTCTCTCTCTGCCTGCCTCTCCGACTACTTGTGATTTCTCTCTGTCAAATAAATAAATAAAAGCTTTAAAAAAAAAAAAGGCTGCTGTTAAGATGTGTATACTCTTTGGGAAGGTGATAGTAATGCTTCAGTAAAGAAGTGGAATTGTATTAGAATTATATGATTATTTTATTTCAGCAGATAATTTAAACATTTTAGAGCTATTTAAAAAATTTAGTCCAATCCTCCCATTTTACAGGTAAGGAAACTGAGGCTTCCAGAAATACAGTAACTTCATCTTGCTCATGTTTTATTTATATGTTCCACTTACCCCCAAGAATGATTTGGAATTATAGCAAACATACCATATGAATGTAAGATGTTACTAATAGGGGAAACGGGGTGCAGGGCAGTCAGGAACTCTCTGTATTATGCCATTTTCCTATAAATCTAAAATTGTTCTAAAAATAGTTTACCTTAAAAATGATTTGAAGTGTTTTACAATTAAAACAAAAAAAATCCCCATAAAACTTAAATTCATTAAAACTAGAATAAAAAGAGGGAGCGAACAGAGTCTCCTCAAGATGGAGTTCAGCACTGTTTTATTAACACTCTGTCAATCTCCCAGGAAACGAACTAGCAGACCACCAGAAGAAAGGTAGGTTTCCGTGTCCCCCCAGCAAAGCAAAAGGCCAGTATTTGGCAAATGGTTAGCGGCTGGATGGTGTTCATGTGAGACCGTGGAGGTCAGTGTGCTCTGTAAACTGTAAAGCACTGAATAGACAGGAAAAGGAAAAAGATTCACTTCTTTTATGCATTAACTTATTCCATAGACACTCATAAATTGGGATCTCTTCTGGGCAGTCTGCCACAGTGATAGAGACATGAGCAAGGCTGACCACCTCCTTTTGCCAGGAATCAGACTAGAAGGGCAGTAACCTCTGAACCTAGTGTGGAAAGTGACAGAAGAGTGATACACATTATGCTGAGTTCCCCTCACCTGAAACAAACCAAAAGGGGTATTTAAATAAAGTCTAGAATAGAAGCAACACCACCTAGACTTGGAGGTGTGTATACTGCAAGGACTAGCATGGGGACTAGTATCATTAAATAGAATTTGTCACTTACAGCAAAAAAAAGGGAAAAATGCTTGAGGGCACAACATTTTACTTCCTGAACAATGAAAATTTAAAAAAAAAAATATATATATATATATATATTTGTCTGTAGAGACAACTTCTGTTTCTTGGTGGACACACAAAAAAATTCAGCATGTTTTCTGCCTCCAATACGCTATATATATATATATATATATATAT
>NW_026745522.1:0-2584 GCF_022355385.1 Mustela nigripes
CTGGGGGAGCAACCGAGGAGGCTGAGTTGAAATGGACTCCTCCGTGGATGTTTCTAAGTATGATTTTGTGTCTAGGGAGACTTTGTAATGAAGCAGTGGCACTGTGGCCTTGAAGGGTCCCCCTAATGAGAGGGTTTCTCACAGCACCATCGTGCAAATTCCCATGTGTAGATGAGATTTGTTCTCATTGGTTAGTCAAGAAACAGCCATATGCTGTTATTGAAATCCAGGCCTCTGAGGAGAGATGCCTGGGCCAAACCAATGGATCCGATAGGTGCCTAGGGGCCTGATCGTTCCTTTTTACCTCTGGGGACATCAGTCTACGGGTCTCAGTGCCGGTAGGTGCTCAGATGAGCCCAGATTGCCCATGTTTGTCCTGGGAAGCCAAAATATTGGGATGGCCTCAGGGACTTTGGAGGTTTATCCTATTAGTAGGGTTGTGGCCATTGGAATGGGCACACACAATTCCCTTGGAGAGGGCAAGCACAGTCGTCAGTTTTGGCTCCAGGGGCCTGAGCCTGTAGCGTGTGTAGGCCAGGGCTGTTTGGACAGTTGTCTGAAAACCCAAACTCGGCTTATGTTTCTGGTCATAGGTATGGCAGGACTGATCTACAGACCATGAGGAGAACACTTCTGGAAATGAAAAAGGGCGAGTGTGAGGCTCTTGCTCAAGGTTTTGTCTCTGGATATCGTGTCACTCATGGTCGTGAAATTTCCGGATGACTTCATGGGAAATGGACGAGTCTTACTCTCTGGGGGTTTGGCCTCGTCCAAAGAGTTTGGGTTCATTCTGTGTGATGGAAGAAGTCCGTTGTTCTGTTGTGGTTGATTTGTTTTGTTTTGTTTTTGAACCTCAGGTATCCCACCAAATGAGGGATTCCAGAGTAGAGCCCTGGGGAGTTGTGACTGGACAACCAGAAATCTGGTAAAAAATTGGGGCCTAGGGACATGTCAATCCCATTATGACATCTAATGGTCCAGCCACTGAGAGGATTTACTAGAAGTCAGGAATCACGCTGAGGGTCACAATGCTTGTTTATGCCTTCATTGCACTCAAGAATGGGCGTGACCTCGGTGAATACTGGTTTCTCCTACACTGAACGTAGGACAACATGCCAACCACAAGGTTTCTTGCCATGGGTAAGCAGGAGTTCTGATTTCTGCATCACAGTCACCCCTGGGCAGTTATTGGAGATAAGGTCTAGGTTCTTACGCCTGAAACCTGAGGTAGGGAAGAGATGATGACCTAAGGCCATGGCAGGTCTGTTGTGCTCAGTGTGTGGTCAGCTGACCTGTTGTTCACGAGGTCCAGGCTAAGGTTGTCAGACAGTGCATTAGTGCCCATTTTAGACTATATATTATGGGTGCATTCGAGTGCCGTGTAGGTTCTTATCTGAAGAACTCTTCAGGATATGAAGAATGAGCGAGTCTGAGGCGCGTGCTCAGGTTTGTCTCTGGATTTTGTATCAGCGATGGCCGTGGAATGTTGCGGAGGCATCATCGGCCATGGACGAATCTTTCTCTCTTTGGACTTGGCACGATACCAATTGTGTTTCGTCCATCTGTGGATGGGAGGACTCCTTTCAGGTTTGTTACCTCAGGTGTCCCACCAAAAGACGTATTCCAAAGCAGAGCCCTGTGGAAGAGTGAAGGGACAACCTGAACTATGTTTAAAACTTGCGGTCCAGGGGCATGGCAAGCCCAATATGCTGTCTCTCCATTCAGCCACTGAGAGGCCTTACCTGAGGTCTGGGCTCAGGCTGAGGGTCACAATGTGTGTTTGTGACCAATGTGGCCCGAAATCATGGGCGGGGCCTAACGGGCCACACTGGTTTCAACTACACTGAATCTTGGACAACATGCCAACCACAAGGTTTCGTGCCAGAGTTCTGATTTCTGCATCATTTTCAAACCCGGGCCGTGATTTGAGATAGGGTCTAGCTTCTGAATCCTGAAAACCGAGATTGAGAAGAGATGACGACCTAAGGCCATGGCGGGTCCAATGTGCTCAGTGTGCGGCCTGCTGTCTGGGTGGGGCCAGGAGGTCCATGCTCAGGCTGTGTCAGAAAGGGCATTAGAGCCCAGGTCGCCTATATATTTGGGGTACAGCCGAATGGTGTGCAGGTTGATCCACATTTAGGGTTTCAGGGAAGCCCTAGTGGGCAATGTTTTTCTTCTGAAGGGCAGGAAGAGTGCTGCAATGTAGTTCTGGATTGCCAAACTGGAGGCCTTGTGGGCCAGTTGTCTGAGGACGGAGGTGTGAGAACCCAAGCTAGGCCTTGGTTTCTGGGTGAGGATATGGCAGGCACAATATACAGACCTGAATCGAATTCTCGTGCATCTGAAGTCAGGGCGAGGATCTTCTTGAAAGGGGGGTGGTTCATGAGGCCATAGGTGTTTTCCCACTATGGTTGTTGTGAGAAGCTCCCAACTGCAAAGATTCTTCTGCAGGACAATTGAGACTTGTTGGTTGGCTCCAGGACAAGTTTCCGAGCAGGATTCTAAGGATGGATGGCAGGGCGAGGATCAGACTACCGCTCAGGTTGGACATTCTGTTCCTGATGGCCCCTTCTTGAAGGGGGGG
>NW_026745523.1:0-2583 GCF_022355385.1 Mustela nigripes
GCCAGGCAAGTCCTGCATTCGTTTTGTTGCCTATGTATCTCCTGGGAGCTAACACACAAACTACCACATTTCAAATAAGTTTTCTCTGACCCAGACCTTTCTTGTTTACAGACTTTTTTTCTTTTTTTTTCAGTCTGTCAACCTAAGAGCAAACCAACTAGAATCTGGCTCCCTGCTCAGTGGGGGTCTGCTTCTCTTTCTCTCTGCCTGCCTCTCTGCCTACTTGTGATCTCTCTCTCTCTCTGTAAATAAATAAATATTTTAAAATCATTTTTTAAAAAAAGTAAAAATTTGTAATATAGAAAAACTCCCACAAAATCAATGTTACTTCTTTGAAAAGCTACTAAAATTGGTAATTCCCTACCAAAAATGATCAAAATAAAAAGTCAAAAGGTAAAGACAAACACTACGAGGAATGAAAAAGGAACATCCGGACAGATCTTTCCAATACGGAAGAGATAGACTACATTATGAACAACTGTAGGCCAATAAATTTGAAAACGTAGCTTCAAGAGTTGAATGCCTTGAGAAACACAAGTTATGAAAAATTGCACAAAATTTAAAATCAAAACATTTTTCTGTCTAATAAATAAACAGAATCTCTGATTAATTGCTCTCTAACAGCTTTAGCCCCCAAATTGGATGACTTCCTCTGTGTATTTTTCTCTCATACTTCAGAAATGCAATGCCAGTATTATACACAATCTTTTAATCTTGGAGAGATACAGAGATGGGAAGTTTCCCACTTTTTTTTTTTTACTAAGTTACTGTAACCATGATACTGAAACATGACAAATGCATTAATGGGATAATCTTATAACAATCTCTCTCATAGAGATACAAAATCTTAAATTAAGTATTATCAAAACAAATCTAACACAGCATACCATGACCAAGTTTGTTTCAAGTATCTAAGTTTAGTATTTCCAAAATCAATGTAATTCACCATATTAAGAAACTAAATAGTAAAAATAATGTAATCATACCAATAAATAATAAAACGCCTCTAAAAGAATTCAATATATATAATGAAAAAATGAAACAAAAAATTATCACGAGGAATAGAAGTGAAATTCCTTACACTCATGAAGTTATCTTAACAACAACAACAAAAAAAAAACCTAAAACTATATTATATAACCTAATTAATGAGAAAATATTGTAAGCTTTTTCCCTGACTTGAGAATGAGAAAAAAGTGTCTTACTTTCAACACTGCACTGGAGAATCTATCCAGGGCTATAAGATTAATAAGTCAAAATTATGCTTAACAAAAATAAAAGGGAAAAAATCTAATATGCATAGCGGACAAATGTATATATTAAAATACAGAAAAGAGTACTGCAGAGAAACTGTTAGAATCCACAATTTTGGAGCTGCTGAGTCCATAATCAATATATAAACATCAATTTTTTTTTGGTATCAGTCACATGAAGTTGTAAACTGTTATTTTGAAAAATTTTTTCATTTGTTATCATTAGAAACCATCAAAAATTAAGCATAAGCTCTGGGAACAAACTGACGGTTTTAGAGGGGAGAGGAGGGAGGGGATGGGTGAGCCTGGTGATGGGTAGTGAGGAGGGCATGGATTGCATGGAGCACTGGGTGTTACACACAGACAATGACTCATGGAACACTACATCCAAAACTAATGATGTACTGTATAGTAATTAATAACAGCACAACAAAAGAAAAAAAAAACTAGGCATAAATTTTATAGAATCTATCTACTATTACTACAGAAAAACTGTAAAACTTACTTAGAAAAACTTGAAAAGACCTAAAGAAACAAAGAGAGAGACCATTTCCATGTAGTGGAAGATTTTCAAGAAGACAGTTCTCTCCAAATTAGGCTGTCAATCCACTGTAGTGACACTACAAATTCCAGCAGAAGTTGTTTTTTTTGGGGGGGGGGGTGCGTCTGGGGAAGTTTATTACCTGATTCTAAAATGTAGAGGAAAATTAAAAGGCCAGGAATAGCCCAGATAATAGTGAAAACAAAGAATAAATATATACTTTCACTATCATATACAAGGGTTATTATAAAACTACAGTAGTTAAGGTGGTATGATACTGATGCCAAAAAATCCAAACAAAACACAAAAGAAGAGACACTGTGGTTCAAGCCTCATCAAAATGGAGAAACTCTGGGAAATACCTCAGACACTCAATCAAGAGAAAAAGAAATATAATGCCCTAGAAGCAAGAGACTGTCTTTAGCAATACCACAAAACAGAAATAGACTCATTCAAAACAGTCTTGGAAATCAGATGTACCAATGGCAAGTCAATTATCTACCAGAAAATTTTTTTTAACCAACTTTAGGTAAAGGTCACATGATCTACAGCCTCTCTAACATATTCCCAGAAATGACAGGTACTCAATAAATAATAATAATAGTAGGACATGTAATAATAGTAATAGTAATACTAATAATAATATCATCTAGACATGGAAGGAAGAAAAAAGTGACTAACAATCAAGAGGTTAAGATAATAAATATAAACAGATTCATCCAGAACACACACTTTAAAGGTAGCCCTCAAAGTCTTCAAAATAACCATGTAGTTTAAGAAATTAAATAA
>NW_026745524.1:0-2583 GCF_022355385.1 Mustela nigripes
GCAGCATTCTGCCTGCCCCAAGAAAGAAGAATAGCCTGGTAAGTCTGCCCAGTAACCCCACATGAGGATCCACCTACAGGGCCCTCGATGACACCCTAATGTCATAGGCCACCATGGGAACTAAGGCTCTGTCTGAAACAGCCTGTGCCACGACCTTTAGTCAGCCACCCAGACAGTGGGTCCAATATATTACAGAAGGGACTTGTTGTGACCCAAAGCCGTCACCTCTACTGGATATTCAGGCATCTGTGCCTAGCACTTAGCTCAAATCCCACCCTATGAGGGAATCTGAGGAACAAGGGTACACCTCCTTCCTGATGGCAGGAAATCTGGCTGGTGATATGGGAGTTTCACCCTCAGAGTGGGAACCAGCTGCATGGACATGAGATCACGACCACACATGGGAGCTGCCCTGGGCACAAACAGGCTTTGTGACCCTCAGTGTGAGCCTGCTTTCAAACAAACCCCCATGGTAGCTGGACCAGGAGCCGGCAGAGTGGGCCTTCCAGGTGCCTAGAGGCAAATCTTCACACTTGGTGGTGTTTTTCTGGCGCTGAGACCCAGAAACTGTCTCTGGAATCCCTCTACTGGGGTCTATTGAGACGGAAAACAGCAGTCTTACGTTCCCCCAGAGACACAAACTCTTGGGAGCTGGGCAGAAACCCCAGAGATGAAGAATGTTCCATGGCCCCATGAAGCCATCGCTACATTTGGCCACCTTTCTGGACACACAATCCAGACAGAAAAGTCTACCCACCACCTCCACGACACCTTAATTTCACTACACAATGAGCTGCCATCAGAGCCTGCAGATCAGGGCTGTGATCACCTCTGGCCTGACCCTAACCCTAGTTCGCATTGGCAGATTTCTGTCTCCAAAAAGCTGCCCTCATGCCATCCAGGATTGGGACTCTGGTGCCACACCAGAAGACTGTGACTACCCTCCCAAAGGAAACTCTGCCCTTCACTGTTACCCAAACCCTGAAGATTAGGAGCAAAGTACAAAGCCCCTGAGCCCACCTCAAATTCAAAGTAAGCTCTGGAACCAAATGCACATTCTGACACACAATGAGCACTTGTCTCTAGGCAGACATTCAAGTCAAATACCCTGAGTAGAAGTTTGAACCTGACATATCCCAAGGACTTCATTGACCCTAGCTTAGGTTTTCAGGCGCCCGTCCTGAGAGGCCTATTCTCCAATACCAACTTATATTCCAACATGTGGTCCCTGAGCCACACAACAGAAACCCTGCTGTCCCCAGAAAGATACCTTGCTCTTGGTAGCTGTGTCCAAGACTCAGTGTAGGAGAATCCTGCATGGCCCCTGACCACCCCAACTTTCTAACGTCTCCCTGGATACAAACCAGCATTGTGATCCAACAGCATGAAACTCCATGTCAACTCAGCCCCCTTGGAACTTGGCTCCAGGGCCAGCAGATCGACCTGCCATGTTCCTCAGCTACAATGGTCAATGAAGGTGTGCTTTCCAGTCATCCATTAGGGAGTACTCTGCTACCCAACCTCTCCATATGGGCGACCCTGGAGCAAACAAACCAGACTCCTCTGTCCGGTTGAAGGAAACCTTGCTGTTTGGAGCATCTCACAAGCCCCAGCGTGGGAAATCCTCCATGGCTTCTTGAAGCCATTGCTCCATTACTTGGTTATCATAGACACAATATCCTGCGTGAGCAAACATCTGACATCTGCCCTTACTCAGGAGCTAGATGTCTCAAATCAGCCACTGCAAACTGGAAGTGCATTCTGTTTGTCACTGAATTGAACCATAGCTTGTGTTTACAATTCCATCCTCAACTTCCTGGTCCCCAAGCCCTCTTGATAGGGAATTCTGGAGCCATAACACAAAATTCTGCCTGCCCCACAGAAAGAAGAAGTGGCTGGTGAGTCTGACCAGAAACCCCACATGAGGAACCACCTGCATGGCTCTCGACAGCACCATAAAAATAGGCTGCCATGGGCACTAAGACTCTGTCTGACACCGCCTGAGCCACGACCTCCAGTCAGCCATGCAGAGTGTGGGCCCCATATCCTGCAGCTGGACCTGCCATGGCCCGAAGCCATCATCTCTACACAACCTGGGTATTCAGACATCTGTCCCCAGACTGTAGCTCAAATCTCAAATCCCTGCCTATGGTGTTACCTGAAGCACAGATGGCATTTCTGATGGCAGGAAACCTGGCTGATGGGATGGGTATCTAACCCTCAGAGTGGGAACTAGCTGCATGTCCCATGAGACCACGGCCATTCATGGGAGCCGCCCTGGGCACAAACAGGGATTGTGATCGTCAGTGGGAGTCTGCTTTCAAACAAACCCCCTCAGAACCTGGCCCAGGAGCCCGCAGAGTGGGGCTTCCAGATGCCTAGGGCCAAATGCTCACCATCGTTCGTGTTTTCCTGGCAACCAGACCAAGAACCTGTCTCTAATCCCTCTTTCGGGGGTGCCCTGAGACGGAAAACAACAGTCTTCCCTTCTCCCAGAGACACAAAGCAATTGGGAGCTGAGAAAATCCCCAGTTATGAAGAATTTACCATGGCCTCATGAAGCCACCCCTACCTATTGTGACT
>NW_026745525.1:0-2583 GCF_022355385.1 Mustela nigripes
CGATTTGGGCAGAAAGCTGTGAGAATTGGCCAGCATTGGGCAGTGATTCAGGCCATGCTGGCATATGCAATCTAGAGCTCCTTCTCACTCGGTGTTGACGTGGCCATCCGGGAACATGGGTCGGGCCCATGCGGCTCCCCTGAGGGCCCCCAGGAAGGGAGAGGGCCCCGCAGGCAGAGTTGATGGAGGGGGATCCAGCTGAGCACCAGTCTGCATGTTTGTGGCCTTATGGGGAGCCAAAAGAGGGGGTGGGTCTCAAGGAGGGTATGCAGGTTTCTCCCACACTGAGGGTTTTGCACAGCTCCAAGCAGCACCGTTTCCTCCTGGGTGGCAGGCAGAGTCCTGGGCTGTGGCTCAGGGGTCCATAATCTGGAGGGATTGGTGGCTAGTTCTATGGGGACAGAAGCCTGAGAAACTACCCTAGGGTTACTATTAGGGCCTAGGAGTATGACAGGTCCAATATGCCCATACTGAAGCAGATCCCCGGGGGGCTGAGTTGAGGACAGGGGTCCAGTAGTGCATCAGGGGCTTGGTTTTGTGCCCGGGTGGGCCGCTGGAGGTGGGGGTGGTCTGAGGGAATCATGCGGGCTTGTTCTGTTCTGAGGGTTCTGCATGGGTGTGGTTTCCTCCTGAGTGGCAGGCGAACATTTGGGGTGTGGCCCTGGGGTCCCCAATCTGGAGAGATTGGGGGACAGGTGTCTGGGGACAGAAGCCTGAAAAGCCAACGTACGATTAGTGTTAGGGCCTAGGGCCATGGCAGGCCCAAACTGTCAGTGCTGAGGCGGGATCTCCCATGGGCTGAATCAAGGATGTGGGTCAAGTGGTATGTTAATCTCTGGGTTTTGTTGCCATGTGGGCCATCAGCGGTGATGGCGGCCTCTGGAATGCATGTGGGCTTCTCCTGGTCTGAGGGTTCTGGGTAGCTCTGAAGGGCACCCAGGAGAACATGGATGGTAGGCGGAGTCCTTGGTTGTGGCTCAGGGGTTCCCAATCTGGAGGGATATTTGGCCATGTCTCTGGGCATGGAAGCCTGAAAACACAACCTAGGGTTTGGGTTAGGGCTTAGGGGTATTCTGACCCTACCTCCTGGTGCTGAGGCTGGATCCCCAGGGGCTGAGTCAAACATGGGGGTCAGGAAGCACATCAGAATGAGTTTGTGACTGTGGGGACCATTGAAGTTGGGGGTGTCCTCAGGGAGACATGTGGGTTTGTTCCATTCTGAGGGTTTTGCTCAGCTTCGAATGGTAGTTTCCTCCTGGGTGGCAGGCGGACACCTGGGGTGTGGCCCAGAGGACCCCAATCTGGAGGGACAGTGCCAGTGTGGTTTTACACCTCTGGAGGGTTTGGGGGCTGCTTTAGGAGTCTGTGGAAAGCCCAACAGTGCCAGTACATGCCACTGGAGGAGGTGGGTGAGCTGTGGTGTGAGAGAGCACGGTAGGGGTGGCAATGCTGCTTGGGAAACCCACCTGAAGAAGAGTCAGTGCTGCCTGCTGGCTCTGAGGGCAGTGGGGAGGTGCTGGGTGAGAGACCCTGAATCCTGAGGAACTACAGATTGTTCCTGCAGGACGGAGTGGTGAGCTGTATAGTCTCTGCTTCTCCAGGATTAAGAGTGGTCATAAGAAACACTGGAGCCCGGCCCCCACTCAGCATTGTGCCCTTTTTCCCCAGGTTTGCTGGTAGTCTGCTGTCAGGATGGCTCAGGAGGTTCCTCCCAGCTGGGCTCTGGAGCCGGGGGAAACCAAACCTGACTCATGGTGCATTTGGAACTGAGGAGTTGAGTGTTTGTTTGGAAGAGTATGTTTGTTTCTCCAAAAAGGACAAGGGCATTGGTCGGCTTGAGAAGGAAGTAGATAACCACTTAAAAAATAAGCATATGTCTCTCCTTCTCCCAGGTATTGGAGCAGGTGTGAAGACCAGGTGGGAGACGCCTGCTTATCCACACCTGACAACCCTTCTTCACTCTGGCTCCATAAGACCTGAACTTTGAAAATCAGCATCTGAGTCAGTCATGCAGCTTGTCCCAGGATGTCAGCATTCAGAGAAAACAGCAGGCCGGTGGGGCACAATGTCACATCCATGCCAAGACAGGAGGTAAAACTTCTCTTTCACCCCAAACCTCCTGGGCTTTTCTCTTGTCTCTGGTGGAGTTCACAATTGGCACACTGGACCAGCTGTAAGCAATCTAGTGTGGGTGCCAGAGTTCCCGAGTTTCTCTGCAGGGAACACCTGGCAGGGATATCATTTTCTCTGTTTATTTCTGGATTATGAAGGTTTGGACCATCTCTTTCCTAGGTAATCCCATGGATTCGAAAGGGAAGATGAGATTGACTGGTGTGCTTTTTGAATGTAGAAAGTATTCCTTCATCTAGCAGTGTTTATTCCACTGGGCCTAGGCTGTGGCCGGCATCTAGAGTGAGGTGGATGTTTGGGTCAGATAGAGACTTGGATGATGGCTTCTCCTTTGTCCAAGGTGATGTATCCTAATGGATTGGTCTTTGCATCTAAAGAGTTCCAATGAGGGCTGAGGGAAAATTCGAAATGATTCCAAGGAGCCTTGGACAATTTAAAAGGGATGCTTGTCTT
>NW_026745526.1:0-2583 GCF_022355385.1 Mustela nigripes
AAAAAAAAAAAAAAGAAAAAGAAATGCAAACTGGTGTAGCCACTGTAGAAAACAGTATGGATGTTCTTCAAAAAATTAAAAGTAGAATTACTATATGACCCAGTAATTGCACTACTGGGTATTTACCCAAAGAATACAAAAACACTAATGCAAAGGGATACATGTACCCCCTACGTTTATAGCAGCATTATTTACAATAGTCAAATTCTGGAAGCAGCCCAAGTGTCCATCAATAGACGAATGGATAAGGAAATGGTATATATACCCCCCCACCCCACACACATAATGGAATGTATTATTCAGCCAGCAGAAAGAATGAAACCTTGCCATTGCAACATGGATGGATCTAGAGAGTATAATACTAAGTGAAATAAGTCAAAGAAAGACAAATACCCTATTATTTCAATTCTATGTGGAATTTAAGAAACAAAACAAATGAACAAAGGGAAAAGAGAGATAGAGAGAGACCAAGAAACAGACTCTTAACTACAGAGAACAAACAGATGGTTACCAGAGGGGAGGTGGATGGAGGGATGAGGGAAATAGGTGATGGGGATTAAAGAGCACATTTAACACGATGAGCACTGAGCCGCGTATAGAATTGCGGAATCACTGTATTGTACACCTGAAACTAATATAGCACTGTATGTTAACTATACTGGAATTAAAATTAAAAGCTTTAAAAAAATGAAAGGGGGTAATCTACTGGCTCACACAACTAGTGTATTGGTCAACATTGCCGTGTAATAAACAGCCACACAAATCTCAAAAACAAAATCGAACAAAAGCCTGATGCCTGGGTCCCACCCCCAGACCACATAAGTCAGAATCTCTGGGGTTCTGGGGGGTTCTGGGCTCCAGTGCCCAGGCATGGATATTTTTAAAAAGCACTCCAGATGGTTTCATTCATTTGTATCAGATTATTGGTCCCCTTGCTGCCCTGACACACATCAGGCTCATTCCTGCCTCCACACTTCCTCTCTACCCCTGCTTGGGAAGTCTCCACCCCACATCTCTGCCTGTTGAGTTTCTATCATTTTCAAGCCTTAATTTCGGTGCCCTCTCCTCCATAAGGACCTCGTTGTTCTCCCCCACACTCTTCTCTTTGATGATTCCCTGATGCCTTCAGGGTGAAACCTGAACAGGCCCACTTTTCCAGCCTCATCCCCTGCTTCTGTTCCACTGCATATTTATTCCCGGTGCTTCTACAATACCAGTTTGCCCTTCCACAGCCACACTTATGCCTAAGCCTTCGCATGTGCTCTCCCCAGCCCCCACCCCCAACAGTGCCCTCAACCAACTCCTACTCACCCTTCAAGACTCAGCTCGGGCAGCACTCCTACAGAGCTCACTCTGATCCCCTCTGCGAGTCTCCCCAAGACTCCTCTCTCTGCCCTCTGTTCCCTAGCACTTTAGATTCATCACTGACACTCAGCACATTGTGTTAATTGTCTTGTATTTGCCTGGATTGCCTGTGAGTCTATTTCTTGAGAACAAGAATTGTGATTTTTCCATTTCTCTCACTTCCCTACAGCATAGACCTTGCACAAAGGAAGTACTCAGTGAATGTTTGCTGAATGCTAATACTCTGTAGGGGGTTACTGGTATTCAGTGTGAAAATTGCTGGTCTCCCCTTCAAGTTAAAGCCCAATAACTGAACACAGTAGTCTAAGCCTAGTATGAACAGCACTGAGGAAACTGGATTATCACCTCTTTCATTTTAGTCCATTTCTTTCCATAGAATTTAGGGCTAAGATCTCAATACCTTATTTACATTCCATTATCAAGCCAGGCTTTGAGGTCTTAGATCTTATTAATGTTAATAAGCACTGCCTCCTCAACCGACTCACTGCCTGATAAATTGCTTTGCCTAGGCAATGGTTCCCGGGCTCAGCTAGAGATTCAAAACCAGCTGGGAAGCTTCAAGAACCTGCTGCTCTGGCCACCCTATAGGCCTGGTAAATTAGGTCTCTAGGGGTGGGTCCCAGGCATCAGTGTTTTCTGAAGCTCCCAGGTGATCCCAAGGACTGGCCAACAGTGAGAATCACTGGTAGATTTAAAGCCATGCAGCTCCTTCCGTTGGCTCTGCTCTTTTATTTCTTCTTCCCTTGTCTACCCTTCCTTCCTATCCTCATCTCCACCCTCCTCTCCTCCCCCTCCCATTTGCAGCTCTCTGGTCACTCAAACCTGTCTTGCTGACACAAGTCACATTATCAGCCAGATGGCAACCGAGTAATGGAAACTGCCCTCAGCTAGGAATTAGTAAGCCTGGGCCTCTGCCCCTTTGTGGTCCTGGGGCAAGGCCCTTCACTCTCTCGATCTCCGTTTCTTCTTGAGTCAAATGGGGATCATAACACCTGATCTGCCTCCTGAGGAGGTGTATGTGAGGACCACAGGAAATAATGGACCCTAAAGTCCTTTGGGTGCCGGAGAGCACCAGGTAAATACAGAGAATTCTAGAACTTTGCTACCAACATGGGGGCTGTACAGTGTTTACACAGCTGGCACTAAACAAGACTATATCGTGTTTACAAAATGCTATGAAACATTTATGGATGCATTCATAGCAAGTTGGAGAACAAA
>NW_026745527.1:0-2582 GCF_022355385.1 Mustela nigripes
CGTGGGCATAAACACGCATTGTGACCCTCAGCGTGAGTCCTGTCCTCTAGTATGTCCTCTCAGTGGCTGGACCATCAGATGTCATATTGGGCTTGACATGTCCCTAGGCCCCAATTTTTAACCAGATTTCTGGTTGTCCAGTCGCCCCTCCCTAGGGCTCTACTCTGGAATCCCTCATTTGGTGGGAAACCTGAGGTTGTAAAACAAAACAAAACAAATCAACAACAATAGAACAATGGACCTATTCATTCCACAGAATGACCTCAAACTCTTTGGACGGGACGATACCCCCAAAGAGTAAGACTTGTCCATTTCCCATGAAGTCATCCGGAAATATCTCGACCTTAGTGACACGATATCCAGAGACAAAAACTTGAGCAAGAGCCTCACACTCGCCCTTTTTTCATATCCCGAAGTATTCTTCTGATGGACTATATATCATTCCTGCCATACCTATGACCTGAAACATAACCCGTTTGTGTTTTGAGACAACTGTCCAAACAGCCCTGGCCTACACACCCTAGAGGCTCAGGCCCCTGGAGCCAAACCTGACAACTGTGCTTGCCCTCTCCAAGGGAATAGTATGTGCGCATTCCAATGGCCACAACCCTACTAATAGGATAAACCTCCAAAGTCCCTGAGGCCATCCCAATATTTGTGGCTTCACAGGACAAACAGGGGCAATCTGAGCCCATCTGAGCACCTGCCTGCACTCAGACCCGTAGACTGATGTCCCCAGAGGTAAAAAGGAACGAACAGGACCCTAGGCAACTATCATATACATTCGTTTGGCTTCCAGGCATTTCTCCTCAGAGGCCTGCAATTCAATGACAGCATATGGCTGTTTCTTGACTCACCCATCAGAACAAATCTCATCTACACATGGGAAACTTGCACGATGGAGCTGTGTGAAAGCCTCTCTTTAGGAGAACCCTTCACGGCCCCAGTGCCACCACTTCATTCAAAGGTCTCCATAGACACAAAATCATATTAGGACACATCCACGGGAGAGTCCATCTAAACTCAGCCTCCTCGGTTGCTCCCCCAGATCCAGCAGATCTAACCTGTCTTGTTGCTTGGAGACAATTGGAATGCGAGGTGGGCTACCCAGCCACCCATTCTTAGAACCCTGCTCGGAATCATTGACCTGGAACCAACCAACAGGTCTCCATTGTCCTGCAGAAGAATCTTTGCAGTTGGGAGCTTCTCACAACTCCCATCGTGGGAAAACCCCCATGGCCTCGTGATCCACTCCCCCTTCAAGAAGGGGCCATCAGGGACAGACTGTCCAACCTGAACGATCATCTGACCTCGCCCTGACTTCAGATGCATGAGATCTCGATTCAGGTCTGTAGATTGTGCCTGCCATAGCCTCACCCAGAAACCTAGGCCTAGCTTGGGTTCTCAGACTTCCATCCTCAGACTACTGGCCCACAAGCCCTCCAGTTTGGCAATCCAGAACTACCATACAGCACTCTGCCTGCCATCCAGAAGAAAAACATTGCCCTCTGGGGCTACCCAGAAACCACAAATGAGGATCAACCAGCACGCCATTCGGCTTACCCCAAATATATAGGCTGACCTGGGCACTAATGCCCTTTCTGATACAGCCTGAGCCTGGACCTCCTGGCCCCACCCAGTGAGCTGGCCGCACACTGAGCACATCGGACCCGCCATGGGCTTAGGTCGTCATCTCTTCTCAACCTCTGTTTTCAGGCTACAGAACCTAGACCTTATCTCCAATCATGGCCCGGGTTTGAAAATATTGCAGACATCAGAAATCTTTCCCATGGCAAGAAACCTTGTGGTTGGCATGTTGTCCAATGTTCAGTGTCTTTGAAACCAGTGTGGCCCATGAGGCACCGCCCATGCTTGCGGGCCACATTGGTCACAAACACACATTGTGACCCTCAGCCTGACCCCAGTCCTCAGGTAGGCCTCTCAGTGGCTGGATGGAGAGACAGCATTTTGGGCTTTCCATGCCTCTAGTCCCCAATTTTTAACCATAGTTCGGGTTGTCCCTTCACTCTTCCCCAGGGCTCTGATTTGGAATTCCTCTTTTGGTGGGACATCTGAGGTAACAAACCTTAAAGGAGTCCTCCCATCACACAGATTGAAGAAAAACAATTGGTACGGGCCAAATCCACAGAGATCAAGATTCGTCCATGGCCCATGAGGCCTCCCCAACATTCCACGGCCATCGCTAATACAAAATCAAGAGACAAAAGCCTGAGCACGGGCCTCAGACGGGCTCATTCTATATATCCTGAAGAGTTCTTTAGATAAGAACCTACAAGGCACTCGAAGGCACCCAAAATATATAGTCTATCCTGGGCACTAATGCACTGTCTGACAACCTGAGCCCGGACCTCGTGACCAACACCCAGACAGCTGACCGCACACTGAGCATATCAGACCCGCCATGGCCTTAGGTCATCATTTCTTCCCTACTTCAGTTTTCAGGCTTCAGAACGTAGACCTTATCTCCAATCACTGCCCAGTTGTGACTTTGATGCAGAAATCAGAACTCTTCCTTACCCATGGCAAGAAACCTTGTGGTTGGCATGTTGTCCAACGTTCAG
>NW_026745528.1:0-2582 GCF_022355385.1 Mustela nigripes
TTAAACCCAACAGTTCCTTGTGTGGCCATCTAAAGCCTGCTGTCTTTCGACCTTCCTGCCCATTGTGAGCCTTCCCTCAGGTCCCCTAGGCAGCCATCTTCATTACAATGCTTTCCCTCATGCACAGAAAGGTGGGTAACACACTCCTGAGGCTAACATCCCTGAGTCCCTCAAATTGAGAGTACTGAGATGTTTATTCAGGTGCCTTTTTCTGCATCACATTTTCATAGGAAATCACGTGTTTCCTGTGTATATCCTCATACCACAAGTTAAACATATTTTTGTATTTTGTTAAAATTATTTCTTTCACTTGATGGCCATTTTTCACAAAGAATTAAATTTTCTATGTCATAGGCATTACTGATTACACTCAGATCACCAAAAGACTACGAAGTCATATGGATACAGAGAGACACTGGTACTGTCTAGGTCACCCACGGCCTTTGGAACCATTCGGATCTAGGTGCCACGAACTTTCATTGAATCTGAGGAACCACATGTGGCCAAAATAAAAATTACTAAATCCGAAAATGCCATGGGGGTCAGCTGTACCCTCCAAGCATGTTCAATATGTTTTAATACAGAGCTTTTGTGACTATTAAACCATAATGCTCTAAAATCCAAAATACACTTTATTATTTTTTTTAATTTTTTTTTAAATCAAAAAACACTTTAAAAAAATGAGTTGATACTGGGATGTCTAGGTGGCTCATTCATTTAGCATCTGCCTTTGGCTCAGGTCATGATCCCAGGAACCTGGGATAGAGCCCTGCCTTGGGCTCTCTGCTCGGTGGGGAGCCTGCTTTTCCCTCTACCACTCCCCCTGCTTGTGTTCCCTCTCTCGCTGTGTCTCTCTGTCAAATAAATGAATAAAATCTTTAAAAAAAAATGAGGCAATCGATACCACATTTGTGGTTTGTTTGATGTTTATCATGGCAATTTTTAAGAGAAAAGGAGGTGCCATAAGAGACAGAATCTGATCAAAAGAAAGCTAAATGTCCAAAAGAATAGGTAAACTGAAAACAAATGATTCTAGATCCTGAGGAGAAAAAGTGATGGAATGACGGAGTGATCTAGAAAGAGAAGAGCTACAGCAGCAAACCTGACAGCAAAATGTCATGACTCCTCTTGGAACATGGGGTTTATACAACTGTTCTACATACTGAATAGGTCAGCAATCATACAACCAGACTTTCCATTTGAAAGCAAAGATCCTGTGGCTGTCTCTGTCTGGGAGAACCAGAGTTCTTAGCTCTGGCTGACAAAAGAGTGACATAGATGCATTTCTTGAGACTTCTGAGATCAGATCCAGGGAACTAGGGGCTAGGACAAACAAAGCCCCCCCACCCTTTTTAAAAGATTTTATTTATTTATTTGACAGACAGAGATCACAAGCAGGCAGAGAGGCAGGCAGAGAGAGAGGAGGAAGCAGGCTCTCCACCGAGCAGAGAGCCCGATGCGGGGCTCGATCCCAAGGACCCAAAGGCAGAGGCTTTAACTCACTGAGCCACCCAGGTGCCCCAACAAAGCCCTTTCTAATGGCCACCCAAGGGTGCCACATGCAGGTGGTAATGCAGAGTGCCCTTTGCTACTGACTGCCCCAGATCTCCTCCACTGGAATGATCTAAGTCCTCACCACTCCCCGCCCACCCCCATAAAATAGCTGAATTGAAGAAGAAATTCAGAACACTGATGTGTAAAATCATGCATGACACGTTCTGGGGAGAAAAAAAAAAAAAATCACTGATGTTCTGGCCTGGCCCCCATGGAGAAGTCGGGAAAGGCCAGAGTTCTAATGCAGGAAAATGTTCAATCTGGAAAATGTTCTGACCCTAAACAAGCAATTTCCACAAGACCTAAGGATTTCACTAAAGGAAGCATCAGATACAGGAAAAAACCAAGAATCCAATACTACTAACAAAAGCTTAGAACAAACAGTTACTCCCTCTATTTCTCGCTGCATGTTTTTTAATTTTTATTTTATTTATTTATTTTTTAAGATTTTATTTATTTATTTGACAGACAGAGATCACAAGCAGGCAGAGAGGCAGGCGGAGAGAATGAGGAGGAAGCAGGCTTCTTGCTGGGCAAAGAGCCCGATGCGGGGCTCGATCCAAGGACCCTGAGATCATGACCTGAGCCGAAGGCAGAGGCTTTAACCCACTAAGCCACCCAGTCGCCGCCGTTTTTTTATTTTTAAACCTACACTTAGAATTCATTTCATCCTGCCCTGCAGTGGATTTTCTACATGTATTTTCACCAGGCTGAGCTCTCCTTGAAGGCACAAGTCCCACTTTAATCATCCTTGTCTCCTCCTCATGCCCCTCCATCCTTTCCCAACTCCAGTAACCATGAGGCATCGTAACGGTCATATAATTTTACCCCCTTCTGACTGCTACCAAGTCTTTGTTTCAGTATTTTCCAGAAAAGGCATTCCCTTGAAACAACCTGATGGAAAGCAATACTTTGAAAGTGAAGGCTGATCCTGAGGTATGCTTTATGAGAAAAAAATTTCTGCAGCCAAACAGATTTGACAGATGGGATATATGCTCTTTTCCTCTCAGTTCCCAATGTACATGAGC
>NW_026745529.1:0-2581 GCF_022355385.1 Mustela nigripes
TCATTTGGGGTTTCTGGGTAGCACCAGAGGGCAATTTTTTTCTTCTAGAGGGCAGGCAGAGTGCTGCATTGTAGTTCTGGATTGCTAAATTGGAGGGCTTGTGGGCCAATAGTTTGAGGAAGGAAGTCTGAGAACCCAAACTAGGCCTATGTTTCTGGGTGAGGATATGGCAGGCACAATCTTCCTACCTGAATGGAGATCTCGCCCATCTGAAGGAAGGGCGAGGATTAGTCGATCGCTCAGGTTGGTCATTCTGTCCCTGATAGCCCCTTCTTGAGGAGGGTGGTGGATCACGAGGCCATGGGGGTTTTCCCACGATGGGAGATGTGAGAAGCTCCCAACTGCAAAGATTCTTCAGCAGGACAATTGAGACCTGTTGGTTGGCTCCAGGACAACGATTCTGAGCAGGGTTCTAAGGATGGATGGCTGGGTAGCCGACCTCGCATTCCAATTGTCTCCAAGCAACAAGACAGGTTAGATCTGCTGGATCTGGGGTAGCAACAGAGGAGGCTGAGTTGAAATGGACTCTCCCGTGGATGTGTCCTAATATGATTATGTGTCTATGGAGACTTTGGAATGAAGTGGTGGTACTGGGGACCTGACGGGTTCTCTTAAAGAGAGGCTTTCACACAGCTCCATCGTGCAAGTTTCCATGTGTAGATGAGATTTGTTATGATGGGTGAGTCAAGAAACAGCCATATGCTGTTTTTGAAATCCAGGCCTCTGAGGAGAGATGCCTGGAAACCAAAGCAATGGATTCGATAGGTGCCTAGAGGCCTGTTCCTTCCTTTTTACCTCTGGGGACATCCGTCTACGGGTCTGAGTGCCGGTAGGTGCTCAGATGGGCCCAGATTGCCCCTGTTTGTCCTGGGAAGCCAAAAATATTGGGATGGCCTCAGTGACTTTGGAGTTTTATCCTCTTCGTAGGGTTGTGGCCATTGGAATGGGAACATACAATTCCCTTGGAGAGGGCAAGCACAGTTGTCAGGTTTGGCTCCAGGGGCCTAGGCTGTAGGGTGTGTAGGCCAGGGCTGTTTCGACAGTTGTCTGAAAACACAAACTCTGCTTCTCTTTCGGGTCATAGGTATGGCAGGACTGATCTACAGACCATGAGGAGAACTCTTCGGGATATGAAAATAGGGCAAGTGTGAGGCTCTTGCTCAAGTTTCTGTCTCTGGATATCGTGTCACACATGTTCGTGAAATTTCCGGGTGACTTCATGGGAAATGGTCGAGCCTTACTCTCTGGGGGTTTGGCCCCGTCCAAAGAGTTTGGGGTCATTCTGTGGGAAGGAAGAAGTCCGTTATTCTGTTGTTGTTGATTTGTTTTGTTTCGTTTTTCAACCTCAGGTTTCTCACCAAATGAGGGATTCCAGAGTAGAGCCCTGGAGAGGGGCGACTGGACAACCAGAAATGTGGTTAAAAATTGGGGCCTAGGGATATGTCAAGCCCATTATTATCTAATGGTCCAGCCACTGATAGGACGTACTAGAGGACAGGTTACACGCTGAGGGTCACAATGCGTGTTTATGCCCTCGTCGCACTCAAGAATGGGCGGGGCTCAAGGTGAATGCTGGTTTCTCCTACACTGAACGTTGGACAACATGCCAACACCAAGGTTTCTTGCCATGGGTAAGGAAGAGTTCTGATTTCTGCATCACAGTCACCCCTGGGCAGGGATTGGAGATAAGGTCTAGGTTCTGAATCCTGAAAACTGAGGTAGGGAAGAGATGATGACCTAAGGCCATGGCGGGTCTGATGTGCTCAGTGTGCGGTCATCTGTCTGGGTGTTGGTCACGAGGTCTGGGCTAGGTTGTCAGACAGTGCATTAGTGCCCAGGTTAGACTATATATTTTGGTTGCCTTCGAGTGCCGTGTAGGTTCTTATCTGAAGAACTCTTCAGGATATGAAGAATGAGCGAGTCTGAGGCTCGTGCTCAGGCTTTTGTCTCTGGATTGTATATCAGCGATGGCCGTGGAATGTTGGGGAGGCCTCATGGGCCATGGACGAATCTTGCTCTCTGTGGACTTGCCCGATCCCAATTGTTTTTCGTCAATCTGTGGGATGAGAGGACTCCTTTCAGGTTTGTTACCACAGGTGTCCCTCCAAAGGAGAAATTCCAAAGCAGAGCCCTGAGGAAGAGTGAAGGGACAACCTGAACTATGGTTAAAAATTTGGGACTAGGGGCATGGCAAGCCCAATATGCTGTCTCTCCATCCAGCCACTGGGAGGCCTTACCTGAGGACTGGTCTCAGGCTGAGGGTCACAATGTGTGTTTGTGACCAATGTGGCCCGCAAGCATGAGCAGGGCTTCATGGGCAACACTGGTTTCAACTACACTGAAACTTGGACAACATGCCAACCACAAGGTTTCTTGCCATGGGGAAAGAGTTCTGATTTCTGCATCATTTTCAAACCCGGGCCGTGATTAGAGATAAGGTCTAGGTTCTGAAGCCTGAAAACCGAGGTTGAGAAGAGATGAGGATCTAAGGCCATGGCGGGTCCGATGTCTCAGTGTGCCTCCAGCTCTCTGGGTGGGTCCAGGAGGTCCAGGCTCAGGCTGTGTCAGAAAGGGCATTAGT
>NW_026745530.1:0-2580 GCF_022355385.1 Mustela nigripes
ACTTTGTGCTAAATTTGCAATAAATGTATTTTCACTTTCAATCTCCAAAAACCCTTAAAATTGGGTATGACTATACTCATTTTACAGATGACAAAATAGAGGCTGAGAAGCAGTAATTAGCTTGCAAAGGTCCAGGTCCTGGCAGGCCGATTGTTCAACACACTGTCCTGTTTCCACAGCATCCCCCAGCCCAGGAATCTTGCAGGCTTTATCTTGTACTTTTGCTACAAACCACTGTTGATAAGGAGAGGTTTCAGCCCATGGAAGCTAGTTTTAGAAGTATGCAAGCAATATACTGACTGGGCTTGAAATGGTTACAACACCCAATCCCAAATGGGCACATTGAATTGTTGATTCAAAAGCTAACAAAACCTATGTAGAGGAGGGCCTCCTAGCTGAACCTAAACAGGAAGTTCTATTCTTTCCAAGTGAATCCTGGGAGATTTTATAGCCCTCCTACCACCTTATGGTAGGAGAGTGAGAGAGCAAGCCAAGAGCAAGAGAAGGCAAAGAGAAGGGGCAGGGCACGCATGTCAGGGTATCTAGGAATCATAACCTATTTTGCAGCCTTTACATTAGAAAATGGCAAACCTCTACATTTCCAGCTTTGCCCAAAGCTGTGCAGTAATACAGAGGAACAAGGATAGCAAAATCTATAGATTCGATGACCAAAAGTAATTAGAAACATACCAAAGTCTCAGTAGTATGGATTTACTATTTAAAATGGTTACATATTCATGCAAATCATAATGTAACCACCACCAGTAATATTATTAAGGAACAGTTTTGATATAGGAAAATTCTAAGTAAAAGAAAGCAAGCTACAAATGGTATGATTTCAACTTTTAATCCACACACACAAATACCTGCGCATACACAGGATGTGTATGAAAGTACATACAGCAATGTGTTAAAAGAACTTTTTCCAGGGCAGGAAGATTATGGGTTTTTTGTTTGATCATCTGGCTCTTCTTTGTTTTCTAGTGTTTCAACTGAACATTTAATTTTTTTAATTACTAAATAAAATATACACCTAAAGCATAGGTAAACTATAATGATCAATGCTTTATATCTAAATTTTTATAATTATAAACAAATGCAGGATGTAGACCAATACAGGGCATAAACCAAAAATAGCAAATAATATTAGAAAAAGATAAAAAAAATCTAAACAGATCAAATAGAGGTATTTCTCTTAATGTAATCTAGTTTTTCCTTAAGAGTAGGTATTAATTAAATAATCAAGCCACTTTGTGTATTATATGTAGCTTCTTATACAGTACGTATTTGCTAAAATCAGGTATTTCATAAACTATATATATAATTCACTCCTGTGTGTTCATTCATTCTCAACTGTGAGAATGACCATAATATCCCAAGTGAAAGAGCCCTTAAGGTATTGTTAACTTGATCAGATGAAGCAAAGGGCAATTGTCATCAAGAGTCTAGCATTGCCAGTGGACACACCTGTTAAACAAGAGCCCTCATAAAAGGATGGGGCCTGAGTAAATACCTGCTTTTCTACAGTAAGTTAAACTGTACTCTACAGTTATACCCAAACAGCTGAGACTTAAACAAACCACTGTTATTTATTTCTTAGCATGTGATGGGTATTGTGTTAGGTGCTAATGAGGGCACTGTAAGACTGCATAAGGCTGTTCCAAGGACTTTTTTGATATACATACAAGATGCACCTTAAAATTGTGTGCATGGAGGGGAGGCAGTGCTTGTAATGCATGGAATGATACATCCACTTTGATCTCCGCTATGAATTACTGCAAACTTATAAGCATGTGTAATACTTAATTTCAATTCTTCAGTGTCTCCCTAGTTAGCAATAACAAAATGTTGTCCAAGGTTGCAATAGCTCCAGTCCGTGCCAGCCTTCATCTGCTGCCCAAAGTTCAGTCAAGAGCTGACTTCACCACTCCTCCCCACTTGGTATCATTGGAGAATTTGCCTCATGGACCCAGACTGAGTCATAAATAAATGGTCAAGGACCATTCTGAGCAGAAAACTTTATGTTCAGTAGATATTATAAAACAAAAACAAAAGTGGTGGGGTCACCTAGGTGAGGGACTATAAGACCTGCCAGTTCCCTCTCCAGGAGAGTGTCTAGGTCTGCTTTCCTTTTGTTGGCACCTGTCTTTATGCTATTGCTACGTTCCTTTCAAGTCTAGGAAGCAGCTTGTTTCTTTATGTTCTGTGTATCATTTGGTCTCAACAGTAGTATTAGGCCTTCATGCTCCTTAACCTAGGTTATTATAATCTTTCAATGAATAGTGTTTAAGAATGACTATTCCTGCCCCCATTGAAAATCATCTGATTTTTTTCACCAAAACCCATGACAAAGAGGAGGAGGAGAATGTGTGCTGGGGGCAAAAGGGTTTAAGAGGGCTAAATACTCCCCTTCATAATAGAAACTCAATTTATAATTTCTAAAACTGAAGAATCAGGAACTAAAATTATAATTGTGTTACTTAGAAATATGGTGGCAATACCAAGAGAAATGTCTAAAAGAATGGAAAGTCGTTGCCCTTGGAAGCAGGACTTAAAGTGAAGAATAAGAGGTCAAAGTAA
>NW_026745531.1:0-2580 GCF_022355385.1 Mustela nigripes
GGGAAAGGCTCCCAATTTTTCCCACATTGAGAATGATATTAGCTGTGGGTTTTTCATATATGTCCTTTATGATGTTGAGGTATGTTCCTTTTATCCCTACACTGCAGAGAGCATTCTGTCAAGAAAAGATGCTGTTTTGGTCATATACTTTTTCTTTATCAGTTGAGAGGATCATATGGTTCTTGTCCTTTATTAATGTGATGAATCACATTGATTGATTTGTGGATGTTAAACTACCCTTACAACCCAGAATAAATCCTACTTGGTCCTAATGAATAATTCTTTTTTTTTTTTTTAAGATTTTAATTAATTTATTTGACAGAGAGAAAGAGATCACTAGTAGGCAGAGAGGCAAGCAGATGGAGGGGGGAAGCAGGCTCCCCACTAAGCAGAGAGCCTGATGTGGAGCTCAATCCCAGGACCCTGAGATCACGACATGAGCCAAAGTCAGAATCTTAACCCACTGAGCCATCCAGGCGCACCGTGAATAATCTTTTTAACGTTTTTTTAACAATACGTTGTTAGTATCTTGATGGGAGGTTTTGGTTTTTTTTTTAAAGATTATTTATTTATTTGACAGAGATCATAAGTAGGCAGAGAGGCAGGCAGAGAGAGAGAGGAAGAAGCAGGCTCCCTGCCGAGCAGAGAGCCCAATGCAGAACTCCATCCCAGGACCCTGAGATCATGACCTGGGTCAAAGGCAGAGGTGTAACCCACTGAGCCACCCAGGCGCCCTTGGTGAGAGTTTTTGCATCCATGTTCATCAGGGATATTGATTTGTAATTCTCCTTTTCGGTGGGGTATTTTTCTGGTTTTGGAATCAGGGTAATGTCATAGAATGAGCTTGTAAGTTTTCCTTCCACATCTACTTTTTATTTTTTATTTTTTTTTTTTTAAAGATTTTATTTATTTATTTGACAGAGAGAAATCACAAGTAGATGGAGAGGCAGGCAGATAGAGAGGGAAGCAGACTCTCTGCTGAGCAGAGAGCCCGATGCGGGACTCGATCCCAGTACTCTGAGATCATGACCTGAGCTGAAGGCAGCAGCTTAACCCACTGAGCCACCCAGGCGCCCCACATCTACTTTTTAAAACAGCTTCAGAAGAATGGGTATTACTTCTCCTTGAATTGTTTGGTAGAATTCCACTGTGAAGCCATCCAGCCCTGGACTCTTTTTTGTTGGGAGATTGTTGACTACTGCTTCAACTTCTTTGCTGGTTATGGTTCTATCCGGGTTTCTATTTCTTCCTGCTTCGGTTTTGGTAGGTAGAGTTTTCGAGGAATACATCCATTTTTCTTCTAGATTTCTTAATTTGTTGGTATATTATTACTCACAATATTATTTTATAATTGTCGCTATTTCTTCAGTGTTGGTTATGATCTCTCATTTTTCATTCATGATTTTATTTGGGTCCTCTGCTCTTTCTCGTAAATCTCCTAGGGGTTTATCAAGTTTTTCAGACAATAATTCCTTCAAAGATACAGTTCTTAGATTTGTTGATCTGTTCTACTGTGGGTCTGTTTTTTATTTCTATTTTATTGATTTGTGCTCAGATCTTTATTGTTTCTCTTCTGCTGGCTTTAGGCTTTATTTGCTGGTCATTGTTGTTTTTCCAGTTCCTTTAGATGGAAGGTTAGATTACGTATTTGAGATTTGTCTTTTTCTTGAGAAAGGCCTGTATTGCTCTATACTTCCCTCTTAGGGCTGCCCTTGGTGCATCCCACATGTCCTAAACAGTCATGCTTTCATTTTCATTGGTTTCCATGTATTTTTAAAAATTCTTCTTTAATTTACTGGTTAACCCATTCATTCTTTAGTAGGATTTTTCTTAACCTCCATTTATTTATTTTCCTTGCAAATTTTCTCATCACTGAGTTCAATTTTAAAGCACTGTGGCCTGTAGCACCTAGGTGGCTCAGTGGATTAAAACCTCTGTCTTCGGCTTAGGTCATGATCTCAGGGTCCTGGGATTGAGCCCCACATGGGGCTCTCTGCTCAGTGGGGAGACTGCTTTCCCCATTTTCTCTCTGCCTGCCTCTCTGCCTATTTGTGATCTCTGTCAAATAAATAAAATCTAAAAAAATAAAAGATAAAAAATAAAGCAATGTGGCCTGAAAAATGCAGGGAATAATCCCATTTTTTCTGTACCATTCAAGACCTTATTTTTGACCCAGTATGTGAACTATTCTGGAGAATGTTCCATGTGTACACAAGAAGAATGTGTATTCTGTTGCCGAGTAGATATCATACCTCGGGAAAAAATCAGTCCTCTATTAGTAGTGATGATGCCTCCCAAGGTAAGAGATGAAATATGTCTAAGCTGAATCACTGGCATGAAGTCTTCATTGGAGGGTGGCCTTTCCAAGGCTACACTATTGACTCTGAATCTAGAAAGATAAGTTTTACTTGTTTTCTTCTTTTTTAAGATTTTATTTATTTATTTGACAGAGAGTGAGATCACAAGTAGGCAGAGAGGCAGGCACAGAGAGAGAGGCTCCCCACTGAGCAGAGAGCCCGATGCAGGGCTCACTCCCAGGACCCTGAGATCATGACCTGAGTCAAAGGCAGAGGCTTAACC
>NW_026745532.1:0-2580 GCF_022355385.1 Mustela nigripes
GTGATCCTGACCTGAACCCTAAACCTACACCTAAGCCTGACACTGACCCTGATGTGGACCCTGAACCTAAACCTAACTCTGACATTACCATAACCGTGACTCAAACCTAACCAGGACCCTGACCCTGAATCTAATCCTAACCCTGATGCTGACATAACACGGACCCTAACCCTACCCCTGACCGTGACAGTGTGCTTGAGCCTAGCCCTAAACCTAATGGTAACTCTAACCATGACACTAATAAGGACCCTGAACCTACACCTCATGCTGACCCGGAACCTAACACTAACCC
This sequence comes from Mustela nigripes, assembly GCF_022355385.1. Classification (NCBI taxonomy): domain Eukaryota; kingdom Metazoa; phylum Chordata; class Mammalia; order Carnivora; family Mustelidae; genus Mustela; species Mustela nigripes. The sequence goes on from NW_026745532.1 coordinate 293, forward strand.
CTACTGTAAACCAAACATAACCCTGACCTTACGCTGTCTAACCATAACCCTAACCCTAAACATAACCCTACTTCTAAATCTAACCCAAACCCCAATCCCAAACTCTACCGCCAAAACCTAACTGTGACACTGAACCGAACATTGACCCTATACCAAAGCCTGACCTTGAACCTGACCCTGGCCCTGACCTTTACCTGACCCTGACTCTGAACCTAATCCTAACCTTGACACTAACTCTGACCACTACATAGCCCTGTCCCAGACCCGAATGTGGACTTTAAACCAATATCTGAACCTGACCCTAAAAAGGACACTAGTGCTAAACTTCACCCTGACCCTGACCCAGACCATGACGATTACCTAACCCTGCTCCTTACAGTGACCCCGACAGTCAACTGAACACTAAACCTGACCCAGACTGTGAGACTGAACCTAACTCTGACCCTAAATGTAACCCTGACCCTGACACTAACATGGGCCCTCCCCCGAATCCTATCTCTGAACCTAACCCTAACACTAACCCCTTACCCTACCACGGACCCTGACCCTAACAAGTTCTAACCCTCACCATCAACCTATCGGTAAACGTAGAACTAACCCTAAACATTAACAATAACCCTGACCCTATACCTGACTCTGATCATAACCCTAACCCTGATCTTTCCCTATACCAGACCCTGACCCTAAACCTGAGCCGGGCCCTGACCCTAAACCTAACCATGACCCTAACAATGACCACTAACGTAACCCTGACCCTAACAGTGACCCTGACCCTGAACCTAACACTAACTCTGACACTGAATGGGAGCCTGAACCTATCTCTAACCCTAAACGTAACAATGACACTGACACTAACATGGGCCCTGATCCGAAACCTAATGCTGAACCTAACCCTAAATCTAACACCTAACATTATCCCTGACACTGAACCTACCCCGGTCTAACCTTAACCCGCAACCTACCTCTAACCCTAAACTTAACCTTTCTTTAACACGAATCCTGACCGTAAACCTGACACTGGCCCTAGACTTCAACCTGACCCTGTCCAAGGCAAAGACCAGAAACGTAACCCTGACCCTAACAGTGACCCTGACCCTGAACCTAACACTAACCCTGACACTGAATGGGAGCCTGAACCTATCTCTAACCCTAAACGTAACAATGACACTGACACTAACATGGGCCCTGATCCGAAACCTAATGCTGAACCTAACCCTAAATCTAACACCTAACATTATCCCTGACACTGAACCTACCCCGGTCTAACCTTAACCCGCAACCTACCTCTAACCCTAAACTTAACCTTTCTTTAACAAGAATCCTGATCCTCTCCCTGACCGTGATCATAACCCTAACTCTGAACTTTGCCTACGTCAGAACTTAACCTTAAAACTGAACCTGGCCTTGACCTTAACACTGACCCTAACCATGACTGTAAACCTAACACTGACCCAATCCGTGATCCTGAACAGAGTAGTAACCCTAAAGCTAACCCTGATCCTGAACCTACTCATAAAACAGAAACTAAACAAAAGCTGACCTTACCATAACCATGAACCTAACACTGAGCCTGACCCTAACCCTGACACTAAACCGGTCCCAAACCTAACCCGGACCTGACCTGACCTTGCCCCCAAACCAAAACTTGAACCTGAACCTAAAACTGACCATGACCCTGAACCTGACCCTAAACGTAACCATCAGCCCAACACTGACCCTGAGCCTGACTCTGACCATAACGCTAACCCTGGACCTACTGTGATCCTGACCCCAAACCTAACCATGAATCTAACACTAACCCGGACCCCACCCTAAACCTTATGCTAACCCTGACCCCAAAGACGTCTAACCCTAACCCTGACCCTGAGTCATTCTTAACCCTAACCCTAACACTAAGCTGGTCTAAACCAAGCTCTGATACCTCCAGCGGGGACACCATTGCACCCAGGCCTCCCAGGGGCGGGGGGAGGCTGTCTCGGGGTCACTAGATGGGCACTGCATTGAGTGGAGTGTGAGCCTTGAGCAGCTTGGGGACCGGCGGCTCAGGGAGCTCTGGTGGAGCAGGAAGTTCGGTAAGGAGCCCCCAGGCAGTGGTGACCTCACTTCCTTGACGACAGAGCCCAACTGAATTGGAACCCACGTATCCAGGCACACCATTACAGAGAAAACCGCCATGCCCAGCTCATTTCTAGGCACATCCTAAAGGAAGCGACATGTTCTTCTGCTGTACTAAAGCCGAGAGGATGCAGGGAAAAGAGAGCTCGCCCGCCAGAATCGTCCCCTCCCTG